>NC_091288.1:125842174-126161945 GCF_032444005.1 Ranitomeya imitator | reverse complement strand
TATACCCTACACTCAACACCCTACACTCTACACCCTACACTCTATACCCTACACTCTACACCCTACACTCTATACCCTACACCATACACTCTATACCCTATACTCTATACCCTACACTCTACACTCTATACCCTACAATCTATACCCTACACTCTATACCCTACACTCTATACCCTACACTCTACACTCTATACCCTACACTCTATACCCTACACTCTATACCCTACACTCTATACCCTAAACTCTATACCCTACACGCTACACTCTATACCCTACACTCTATACCCTACACTCTATACCATACACTCTATACCCTACACACTATACCCTACACTCTATACCCTAAACTCTACACCCTACACTCTATAACATACACTCTATACACTACACTCTATACCCTACAATCTGCACTCTACACCCTACACTCTATACCCTACACTCAAAACCATACACTCTACACCCTACACTCTATACCCTACACTCTATACCCTACACTCTATACCCTACACTATACACTCTATACCCTACACTCTACACCATACACTCTATACTCTATACCCTACACTCTATACTCTATACCCTACAATCTATACCCTACACTCTATACCCTACACTCTACACTCTATACCCTACACTCTATACCATACAATCTATCCCTACACTCTACACTCTATACCCTACACTCTATACCCTACACTCTATACCCTACACTCTATACCCTACACTCTACACCATACACTCTATACTCTATACTCTATACCCTACACTCTATACTCTATACCCTACAATCTATACCCTACACTTTATACCCTACACTCTATACCCTACACTCTATTCCCTACACTCTACACTCTATACCATACACTCTATACCCTACACTCTACACTCTATACCCTACACTCTATACCCTACACTCTACACTCTATACCCTACACTCTATATCATACACTCTATACCCTACACTCTATACCATACACTCTATACCCTACACTCTATACCCTACACTCTACACCCTACACTCTATACCCTACACTCTATACCCTACACTCTATACCCTACACTCTATACTATACACTTTATACCCTACACTCTATACCCTACACTCTACACTCTATACCCTATACTCTATAACATACACTCTATACACTACACTCTATACCTTACACTCTATACCCTACAATCTGCACTCTACACCCTACACTTTATACACTACACTCTATAACCTACACTCTATACCCTACACTCTATACCATACACTCTACACCCTACACTCTATACCATACACTCTATACCCTACACTCTACACCATACACTCTATACCCTATACCCTACACTATATACCCTACGATCTATACCCTACACTCTATACCCTACACTCTATACCCTACACTTTACACCCTACACTCTATACCCTACACTCTATACCCTACACTCTATACCATACACTCTATACCATACACTCTATACCCTACACTCTATACCCTACACTCTATACCCTAAACTCTACACTCTATAACCTACACTCTATACACTACACTCTATACCTTACACGCTACACTCTACACTCTACAGCCTACACTCTACACTCTAAACTTTATACCCTACACTCTATACCCTACACTCTATACCCTACACTCTACACTTTATACCCTACACTCTATACCCTACACTCTACACACTACATTCTATATTCTACACTCTATACCCTACACTCTATACCATACACTCTACACCATACACTCTATACCCTACACAATATAACCTACACGCTACACCCTATACCCTACACTCTACACTCTATACCCTACACTCTATACTATACACTCTATACCCTACACTCTATACCCTACACTCTATACCATACACTCTACACTCTATACCCTACACTCTTATCCCTACACTCTACAATCTATACCCTACACTCTATACCCTACACTCTATTCCGTTCACTCTATACCCTGCACTCTACACGCTACACTCTATACCCTTCACTCTATACTATACACTCTATACCCTACACTCTACACTCTCTACCCTACACTCTACACCCTACACTCTATACCATACACTCTATACCCTACACTCTACACTCTATACCCTACAGTCTATACCCTACAGTCTATACCCTACTCTATACCCTACACTCTATACCCTACACTCTTTACCCTACACTCTACACCTTACACTCTATACCTTACACTCTATACCCTACACTCTATACCCTACACTCTACACTCTATACCCTACACTCTACACCATACACTCTATAACATACACTATATACCCTACACTCTACACTCTAAACCCTACACTCTATACCATACACTCTACACCCTACACTCTATACCATACACTCTATACCCTACACTCTACACTCTATACCCTACACTCTATACCCTACACTATACACTCTATACCCTACACTCTACACCATACACTATATACCCTATACTCTATACGCTACACTCTACACTCTATACTCTACAATCTATAACCTAAACTCTATACCCTACACTCTATACCCTACACTCTACACTCTATACTCTACACTCTATACCATACACTCTATACCCTACACTCTACACCATACTCTCTATACTCTATACTCTATACCCTACACTCTATACTCTATACCCTACAATCTATACCCTACACTCTATACTCTACACTCTATACCCTACACTCTACAACATACACTCTATACTCTATACTCTATACCCTACACTCTATACTCTATACCCTACAATCTATACCCTACCCTCTATACCCTACACTCTATACCATACACTCTATACCCTACACTCTACACTCTACACCCTACACTCTATACCATACACTCTACACCCTACACTCTATACCATACACTCTATACCCTACACTCTATACCATACACTCTATACCATACACTCTACACCCTACACTCTATACCCTAAACTCTACACTCTATACCCTACACTCTATACCCTACACTCTATACCCTACACTCCATACCCTACACTCTATACCATACACTCTATACCCTACACTCTATACCCTATACTCTATACCCTACACTCTATACCCTACACTCTATACCATACACTCTATACCATACACTCTACACCCTACACTTTATACCATACACTCTATACCCTACACTCTACACTCTATACCCTACACTCTATACCCTACACTCTACACTCTATACCATACACTCTATACCTTACACTCTATACCCTACACTCTACACTTTATACCCTACACTCTATACCCTACACTCTACACACTACATTCTATATTCTACACTCTATACCCTACACTCTATACCATACACTCTACACCATACACTCTATACCCTACACTCTATACCCTACACTCTATACTATACACTCTATACCCTACACTCTACACTCTATACCCTACACTCTATACCATACACTCTACACTCTATACCCTACACTCTGATCCCTACACTCTACAATCTATACCCTACAATCTATACCCTACACTCTATACCCTACACTCTACACTCTATTCCGTTCACTCTATACCCTACACTCTACACGCTACACTCTATACCCTACACTCTATACTATAAACTCTATACCCTACACTCTACACTCTCTACCATACACTCTACACCCTACACTCTATACCATACACTCTATACCCTACACTCTATACCATACACTCTATACCCTACACTCTACACTCTATACCCTACACTCTATACCCTACACTATACACTCAATACCCTACACTCTACACCATACACTCTATACCCTATACTCTATACCCTACACTCTACACTCTATACTCTACAATCTATACCCTAAACTCTATACCCTACACTCTATACCCTACACTCTACACTCTATACCCTACACTCTATACCATACACTCTATACCCTACACTCTATACCCTACACTCTACACCCTACACTCTATACCATACACTCTATACCCTACACTCTATACCCTACACTCTATACCCTCCACTCTATACCCTAAACTCTGCACTCTATACCCTACACTCTATAACATACACTCTATACACTACACTCTATACCTTACTCTACACTCTATACCCTCCACTCTATACCCTACACTCTATACCATAAACTCTATACCCTACACTCTATACCCTACACTCTATACCCTACACCCTACACTTTATACCCTCCACTCTATACCCTACACTCTATACCCTTCACACTATACCCTACACTCTACACACTACACCCTACACTCTATACCCTACACTCTATACCATACACTCTACACTCTATACCATACACTCTACACTCTATACCCTACACTCTATACCCTACACTCTATACCCTACACTATACACTCTATACCCTACACTCTACACCATACACTCTATACCCTATACTCTATACCCTACGCTCTACACTCTATACCCTACACTCTATACCCTACACTCTATACCCTACACTCTATACCCTACACTCTATACCCTACACTCTACACCCTACACTCTATACCATACACTCTATACCCTACACTCTATACCCTACACTCTATACCCTACACTCTACACTCTATACCCTACACTCTATACCATACACTCTATACCCTACACTCTATACCCTAAACTCTACACTTCATACCCTACACTCTATAACATACACTCTATACACTACACTCTATACCTTACACTCTACACCCTACACTCTATACCATACACTATATACCCTACACTCTACACTCTATACCCTACACTCTATACCTTACACTCTATACCCTACACTCTATACCGTACATTCTATACCCTACACTCTATACCCTACACTCTACACTCTATACCCTACACTCTATACCTTACACTCTACACCCTACACTCTATACCCTACACTCTATACCCTACACTCTATACCCTACACTCTATACCCTACACTCTACACTCTATACCCTACACTCTATACCATACACTCTATACCCTACACTCTATACCCTAAACTCTACACCCTACACTCTATACCCTACACGCTACACTTTATACCCTACACTCTACACCCTACACTCTACACTCTATACCCTACACTCTATAATCTACACTCTATACCCTACACTCTACACCCTACACCCCACACTCTATACCATACATTCTATACCCTACACTCTACACTCTATACCCTACACTCTATACCCTACACTCTACACCCTACACTCTATACCATACACTCTATACCCTACACTCTATACCCTACACTCTATACCCTACACTCTACACTCTATACCCTACACTCTATACCATACACTCTACACCCTACACTCTATACCATACACTCTATACACTACACTCTACACTCTATACCCTACACTCTACACCCTACACTCTATATCATACACTCTATACCCTACACTCTATACCCTACACTCTATACCCTACACTCTACACCCTACACTCTATACCATACACTCTATACCCTACACTCTATACCCTACACTCTATACCCTACACTCTACACTCTATACCCTACACTCTATACCATACACTCTACACCCTACACTCTATACCATACACTCTATACACTACACTCTACACTATATACCCTACACTCTATACCCTACACTCTAGACTCTATACCCTACACTCTATATCATACACTCTATACCCTAAACTCTACACCCTACACTCTATACCTTACACTCTATACCCTACACTCTACACTCTATACCCTACACTCTATACCCTACACTATATACTCTATACCCTACACTCTATATCATACACTCTATACCCTACACTCTACACTCTATACCCTACACTCTATTCCCTACACTCTACACTCTATACCCTACACTCTATACCGTACATTCTATACCCTACACTCTATACCCTACACTCTACACTCTATACCCTACACTCTATACCTTACACTCTACACCCTACACTCTATACCCTACACTCTATACCCTACACTCTATACCCTACACTCTATACCCTACACTCTACACTCTATACCCTACACTCTATACCATACACTCTATACCCTACACTCTATACCCTAAACTCTACACCCTACACTCTATACCCTACACGCTACACTTTATACCCTACACTCTACACCCTACACTCTACACTCTATACCCTACACTCTATAATCTACACTCTATACCCTACACTCTACACCCTACACCCCACACTCTATACCATACATTCTATACCCTACATTCTACACTCTATACCCTACACTCTATACCCTACACGCTATACCCTACACTCTATACCCTACACTCTATACCCTACACTCTATAGCCCAACACTCTATACCCTACAATCTATACCCTACACTCTATACCCTACACTCTACACCCTACACTATATACCCTACACTCTATACCATACACTCTATACCCTACACTCTATACCCTACACTCTATACCATACACTCTACACTCTATATCCTACACTCTATACCTTACACTCTACACTCTATACCCTACACTCTATACCCTACACTCTATACCCTACACTCTACACCCTACACTCTATTCCGTACACTCTATACCCTACACTCTATACCCTACACGCTACACCCTACATTCTATACCCTACACTCTATACCCTACACTCTATACCCTACACTCTACACTCTATACCATACACTCTATACCCTACACTCTACACTCTATACCCTACACTCTATACCCTACACTCTAGACTCTATACCCTACACTCTATATCATACACTCTATACCCTACACTCTATACCATACACTTTATACCCTACACTCTATACCCTACACTCTACACCCTACACTCTATACCCTACACTCTATACCCTACACGCTATACCCTACACTCTATACCCTACACTCTATACCCTACACTCTATACTATACACTCTATACCCTACACTCTATACCCTACACTGTATACCCTACACTCTACACTCTATACCCTACACTCTATAACATACACTCTATACACTACACTCTATACCTTACACTCTATACCCTACAATCTGCACTCTACACCCTACACTTTATACCCTACACTTTATACCCTACACTCTATACCCTACACTCTATACCCTACACTCTACACCCTACACTCTATACCCTACACTCTATACTATACACTCTATACCCTACACTCTCTACCCTACAGTCTCTACCCTACACTTTATACCCTACACTCTATACCCTACACTCTATACCCTACACTCTATACCCTACACTCTATATCCTACACTCTATACCATACACTCTATACCCTACACTCTATACCCTACACTCTATACCCTACACTCTATACGATAAACTCTACACTCTATACCCTACAGTCTATAACATACACTCTATACACTACACTTTATACCTTGCACTCTATACCCTACAATCTGCACTCTACACCCTACACTTTATACCCTACACTCTATACCCTACACTCTATACCCTACACTCTACACTCTACACTTTATACCCTACACTCTATACCCTACACTCTACACTCTATACCCTACACTCTACACTCTATACCCTACACTCTATACCATACACTCTACACCCTACACTCTATACCCTACACTCTATACCCTACACTCTATACCCTACACTCTATACCCTACACTCTAGACCATACACTCTATACTCTATACTCTATACCCTACACTGTATACCCTACAATCTATACTCTACACTCTATACCCTACACTCTATACCCTACACTCTATACCCTACACTCTACACTCTATACCATACACTCTATACCCTACACTCTACACTCTATACCCTACACTCTATTCCCTACACTCTACACTCTATACCCTACACTCTATATCATACACTCTATACCCTACACTCTATACCATACACTCTATACCCTACACTCTATACCCTACACTCTACACCCTACACTCTATACCCTACACTCTATACCCTACACTCTATACCCTACACTCTATACTATACACTCTATACCCTACACTCTATACCCTACACTCTATACCCTACACTCTACACTTTATACCCTACACTCTATAACATACACTCTATACACTACACTTTATACCTTACACTCTATACCCTACAATCTGCACTCTACACCCTACACTTTATACCCTACACTCTATACCCTACACTCTATACCCTACACTCTATACCCTACACTCTACACCCTACACTCTATACCCTACACTCTATACTATACACTCTATACCCTACACTCTCTACCCTACAGTCTCTACCCTACACTTTATACCCTACAATCTATACCCTACACTCTATACCCTACACTCTATACCCTACACTCTATACCATACACTCTATACCCTACACTCTATACCCTACACTCTATACCCTACACTCTATAACATACACTCTATACACTACACTCTATACCTTACACTCTATACCCTACAATCTGCACTCTACACCCTACACTTTATACCCTACACTCTATACCCTACACTCTATACCCTACACTCTACACTCTACACTTTATACCCTACACTCTACACTCTATACCCTACACTCTACACTCTATACCCTACACTCCATACCCTACACTCTATACCATACACTCTATACCCTACACTCTATACACTATACTCTATACCCTACACTCTATACCCTACACTCTATACCATACACTCTATACCATACACTCTACACCCTACACTTTATACCATACACTCTATACCCTACACTCTACACTCTATACCCTACACTCTATACCCTACACTCTACACTCTATACATACACTCTATACCATACATTCTATACCCTACACTCTATAACATAAACTCTATACCATCCACTCTATACCCTACACTCTATACCATACACTCTATACCCTACACTCAACACCCTACACTCTATACCCTACACTCTATACCCTACACTCTACACTCTATACCCTACAATCTATACCCTACACCATACACTCTATACCCTATACTCTATACCCTACACTCTACACTCTATACCCTACAATCTATACCCTACACTCTATACCCTACACTCTATACCCTACACTCTACACTCTATACCCTACACTCTATACCCTACACTCTATACCCTAAACTCTACACCCTACACTCTATACCCTACACGCTACACTCTATACCCTACACTCTATACCCTACACTCTATACCATACACTCTATACCCTACACACTACACCCTACACTCTATACCCTAAACTCTACACCCTACACTCTATAACATACACTCTATACACTACACTCTATACCCTACAATCTGCACTCTACACCCTACACTCTATACCCTACACTCTATACCCTACACTCTACACTTTATACCCTACACTCTATACCCTACACTCTATACCCTACACTCTATACCCTACACTCAAAACCATACACTCTATACCCTACACTCTATACCCTACACTCTACACCCTACACTCTATACCCTACACTCTATACTATACACTCTATACCCTACACTCTCTACCCTACAGTCTCTACCCTACACTTTATACCCTACAATCTATACCCTACACTCTATACCCTACACTCTATACCATACACTCTATACCCTACACTCTATACCCTACACTCTATACCCTACACTCTATACCCTACACTCTATAACATACACTCTATACCTTACACTCTATACCCTACAATCTGCACTCTACACCCTACACTTTATACCCTACACTCTATACCCTACACTATATACCCTACACTCTACACTCTACACTTTATACCCTACACTCTACACTCTATACCCTACACTCTACACTCTATACCCTACACTCTATACCCTACACTCTATACCCTACACTCTACACCATACACTCTATACTCTATACTCTATACCCTACACTCTATACCCTACAATCTATACCCTACAATCTATACCCTACACTCTATACCCTACACTCTATACCCTACACTCTATACCCTACACTCTACACCATACACTCTATACTCTATACTCTATACCCTACACTCTATACCCTACAATCTATACCCTACACTCTATACCCTACACTCTATACCCTACACTCTATACCATACACTCTATACTCTACACTCTACATTCTACACCCTACACTCTATACCATACACTCTATACCCTACACTCTATACCCTACAATCTCTTACATACACTCTATACACTACACTCTATACCTTACACTCTATACCCTACACTCTATACCATACACTCTATACCATACACTCTACACCCTACACTCTATACCCTAAACTCCACACTCTATACCCTACACTCTATACCCTACACTCTAATCCCTACACTCTACACTCTATACCCTACACTCCATACCCTACACTCTATACCATACACTCTATACCCTACACTCTATACCCTATACTCTATACCCTACACTCTATACCCTACACTCTATACCATACACTCTATACCATACACTCTACACCCTACACTTTATACCATACACTCTATACCCTACACTCTACACTCTATACCCTACACTCTATACCCTACACTCTACACTCTATACCATACACTCTATACCATACATTCTATACCCTACACTCTCTACCATAAACTCTATACCATACACTCTATACCCTACACTCTATACCATACACTCTATACCCTACACTCAACACCCTACACTCTATACCCTACACTCTATACCCTACACTCTACACCCTACACTCTATACCCTACACCATACACTCTATACCCTATACTCTATACCCTACACTCTACACTCTATACCCTACAATCTATACCCTACACTCTATACCCTACACTCTATACCCTACACTCTACACTCTATACCCTACACTCTATACCCTACACTCTATACCCTAAACTCTATACCCTACACGCTACACTCTATACCCTACACTCTATACCCTACACTCTATACCATACACTCTATACCCTACACACTATACCCTACACTCTATACCCTAAACTCTACACCCTACACTCTATAACATACACTCTATACACTACACTCTATACCCTACAATCTGCACTCTACACCCTACACTCTATACCCTACACTCTATACCCTACACTCTACACTTTATACCCTACACTCTATACCCTACACTCTATACCCTACACTCTATACCCTACACTCAAAACCATACACTCTACACCCTACACTCTATACCCTACACTCTATACCCTACACTCTATACCCTACACTCTATACCCTACACTATACACTCTATACCCTACACTCTACACCATACACTCTATACTCTATACCCTACACTCTATACTCTATACCCTACAATCTATACCCTACACTCTATACCCTACACTCTACACTCTATACCCTACACTCTATACCATACAATCTATCCCTACACTCTACACTCTATACCCTACACTCTATACCCTACACTCTATACCCTACACTCTATACCCTACACTCTACACCATACACTCTATACTCTAAACTCTATACCCTACACTCTATACTCTATACCCTACAATCTATACCCTACACTCTATACCCTACACTCTATACCCTACACTCTATACCCTACACTCTACACTCTATACCATACACTCTATACCCTACACTCTACACTCTATACCCTACACTCTATACCCTACACTCTACACTCTATACCCTACACTCTATATCATACACTCTATACCCTACACTCTATACCATACACTCTATACCCTACACTCTATACCCTACACTCTACACCCTACACTCTATACCCTACACTCTATACCCTACATATACCCTACACTCTATACCCTACACTCTACACCCTACACTCTATACCCTACACTCTATACCCTACACTCTATACCCTACACTCTATACTATACACTCTATACCCTACACTCTATACCCTACACTCTACACTCTATACCCTATACTCTATAACATACACTCTATACACTACACTCTATACCTTACACTCTATACCCTACAATCTGCACTCTACACCCTACACTTTATACACTACACTCTATACCCTACACTCTATACCCTACACTCTATACCATACACTCTACACCCTACACTCTATACCATACACTCTATACCCTACACTCTACACCATACACTCTATACCCTATACCCTACACTATATACCCTACGATCTATACCCTACACTCTATACCCTACACTCTATACCCTACACTTTACACCCTACACTCTATACCCTACACTCTATACCCTACACTCTATACCATACACTCTATACCATACACTCTATACCCTACAATCTATACCCTACACTCTATACCCTAAACTCTACACTCTATAACCTACACTCTATACACTACACTCTATACCTTACACGCTACACTCTACACTCTACAGCCTACACTCTACACTCTAAACTTTATACCCTACACTCTATACCCTACACTCTATACCCTACACTCTACACTTTATACCCTACACTCTATACCCTACACTCTACACACTACATTCTATATTCTACACTCTATACCCTACACTCTATACCATACACTCTACACCATACACTCTATACCCTACACTCTATAACCTACACGCTACACCCTATACCCTACACTCTACACTCTATACCCTACACTCTATACTATACACTCTATACCCTACACTCTATACCCTACACTCTATACCATACACTCTACACTCTATACCCTACACTCTAATCCCTACACTCTACAATCTATACCCTACACTCTATACCCTACACTCTATTCCGTTCACTCTATACCCTGCACTCTACACGCTACACTCTATACCCTTCACTCTATACTATACACTCTATACCCTACACTCTACACTCTATACCCTACAGTCTATACCCTACAGTCTATACCCTACTCTATACCCTACACTCTATACCCTACACTCTTTACCCTACACTCTACACCTTACACTCTATACCTTACACTCTATACCCTACACTCTATACCCTACACTCTACACTCTATACCCTACACTCTACACCATACACTCTATAACATACACTATATACCCTACACTCTACACTCTAAACCCTACACTCTATACCATACACTCTACACCCTACACTCTATACCATACACTCTATACCCTACACTCTACACTCTATACCCTACACTCTATACCCTACACTATACACTCTATACCCTACACTCTACACCATACACTCTATACCCTATACTCTATACGCTACACTCTACACTCTATACTCTACAATCTATACCCTAAACTCTATACCCTACACTCTATACCCTACACTCTACACTCTATACTCTACACTCTATACCATACACTCTATACCCTACACTCTACACCATACACTCTATACTCTATACTCTATACCCTACACTCTATACTCTATACCCTACAATCTATACCCTACACTCTATACCCTACACTCTATACCCTACACTCTACAACATACACTCTATACTCTATACTCTATACCCTACACTCTATACTCTATACCCTACAATCTATACCCTACACTCTACACTCTATACTCTACACTCTATACCATACACTCTATACCCTACACTCTACACCATACACTCTATACCATACACTCTATACCCTACACTCTACACTCTACACCCTACACTCTATACCATACACTCTATACCCTACACTCTATACCCTACACTCTATACCCTACACTCTATACCCTACAATCTCTTACATACACTCTATACATTACACTCTATACCTTACACTCTATACCCTACACTCTATACCATACACTCTATACCATACACTCTACACCCTACACTCTATACCCTAAACTCTACACTCTATACCCTACACTCTATACCCTACACTCTATACCCTACACTCCATACCCTACACTCTATACCATACACTCTATACCCTACACTCTATACCCTATACTCTATACCCTACACTCTATACCCTACACTCTATACCATACACTCTATACCATACACTCTACACCCTACACTTTATACCATACACTCTATACCCTACACTCTACACTCTATACCCTACACTCTATACCCTACACTCTACACTCTATACCATACACTCTATACCTTACACTCTATACCCTACACTCTACACTTTATACCCTACACTCTATACCCTACACTCTACACACTACATTCTATATTCTACACTCTATACCCTACACTCTATATCATACACTCTACACCATACACTCTATACCCTACACTCTATACCCTACACTCTATACTATACACTCTATACCCTACACTCTACACTCTATACCCTACACTCTATACCCTACACTCTGATCCCTACACTCTACAATCTATACCCTACAATCTATACCCTACACTCTATACCCTACACTCTACACTCTATTCCGTTCACTCTATACCCTACACTCTACACGCTACACTCTATACCCTACACTCTATACTATAAACTCTATACCCTACACTCTACACTCTCTACCATACACTCTACACCCTACACTCTATACCATACACTCTATACCCTACACTCTATACCATACACTCTATACCCTACACTCTACACTCTATACCCTACACTCTATACCCTACACTATACACTCAATACCCTACACTCTACACCATACACTCTATACCCTATACTCTATACCCTACACTCTACACTCTATACTCTACAATCTATACCCTAAACTCTATACCCTACACTCTATACCCTACACTCTACACTCTATACCCTACACTCTATACCATACACTCTATACCCTACACTCTATACCCTACACTCTACACCCTGCACTCTATACCATACACTTTATACCCTACACTCTATACCCTACACTCTACACCCTACACTCTATACCCTACACTCTATACCCTACATATACCCTACACTCTATACCCTACACTCTACACCCTACACTCTATACCCTACACTCTATACCCTACACTCTAAACCCTACACTCTATACTATACACTCTATACCCTACACTCTATACCCTACACTCTACACTCTATACCCTATACTCTATAACATACACTCTATACACTACACTCTATACCTTACACTCTATACCCTACAATCTGCACTCTACACCCTACACTTTATACACTACACTCTATACCCTACACTCTATACCCTACACTCTATACCATACACTCTACACCCTACACTCTATACCATACACTCTATACCCTACACTCTACACCATACACTCTATACCCTATACCCTACACTATATACCCTACGATCTATACCCTACACTCTATACCCTACACTCTATACCCTACACTTTACACCCTACACTCTATACCCTACACTCTATACCCTACACTCTATACCATACACTCTATACCATACACTCTATACCCTACACTCTATACCCTACACTCTATACCCTAAACTCTACACTCTATAACCTACACTCTATACACTACACTCTATACCTTACACGCTACACTCTACACTCTACAGCCTACACTCTACACTCTAAACTTTATACCCTACACTCTATACCCTACACTCTATACCCTACACTCTACACTTTATACCCTACACTCTATACCCTACACTCTACACACTACATTCTATATTCTACACTCTATACCCTACACTCTATACCATACACTCTACACCATACACTCTATACCCTACACTCTATAACCTACACGCTACACCCTATACCCTACACTCTACACTCTATACCCTACACTCTATACTATACACTCTATACCCTACACTCTATACCCTACACTCTATACCATACACTCTACACTCTATACCCTACACTCTAATCCCTACACTCTACAATCTATACCCTACACTCTATACCCTACACTCTATTCCGTTCACTCTATACCCTGCACTCTACACGCTACACTCTATACCCTTCACTCTATACTATACACTCTATACCCTACACTCTACACTCTATACCCTACAGTCTATACCCTACAGTCTATACCCTACTCTATACCCTACACTCTATACCCTACACTCTTTACCCTACACTCTACACCTTACACTCTATACCTTACACTCTATACCCTACACTCTATACCCTACACTCTACACTCTATACCCTACACTCTACACCATACACTCTATAACATACACTATATACCCTACACTCTACACTCTAAACCCTACACTCTATACCATACACTCTACACCCTACACTCTATACCATACACTCTATACCCTACACTCTACACTCTATACCCTACACTCTATACCCTACACTATACACTCTATACCCTACACTCTACACCATACACTCTATACCCTATACTCTATACGCTACACTCTACACTCTATACTCTACAATCTATACCCTAAACTCTATACCCTACACTCTATACCCTACACTCTACACTCTATACTCTACACTCTATACCATACACTCTATACCCTACACTCTACACCATACACTCTATACTCTATACTCTATACCCTACACTCTATACTCTATACCCTACAATCTATACCCTACACTCTATACCCTACACTCTATACCCTACACTCTACAACATACACTCTATACTCTATACTCTATACCCTACACTCTATACTCTATACCCTACAATCTATACCCTACACTCTACACTCTATACTCTACACTCTATACCATACACTCTATACCCTACACTCTACACCATACACTCTATACCATACACTCTATACCCTACACTCTACACTCTACACCCTACACTCTATACCATACACTCTATACCCTACACTCTATACCCTACACTCTATACCCTACACTCTATACCCTACAATCTCTTACATACACGCTATACACTACACTCTATACCTTACACTCTATACCCTACACTCTATACCATTCACTCTATACCATACACTCTACACCCTACACTCTATACCCTAAACTCTACACTCTATACCCTACACTCTATACCCTACACTCTATACCCTACACTCCATACCCTACACTCTATACCATACACTCTATACCCTACACTCTATACCCTATACTCTATACCCTACACTCTATACCCTACACTCTATACCATACACTCTATACCATACACTCTACACCCTACACTTTATACCATACACTCTATACCCTACACTCTACACTCTATACCCTACACTCTATACCATACACTCTACACTCTATACCATACACTCTATACCTTACACTCTATACCCTACACTCTACACTTTATACCCTACACTCTATACCCTACACTCTACACACTACATTCTATATTCTACACTCTATACCCTACACTCTATATCATACACTCTACACCATACACTCTATACCCTACACTCTATACCCTACACTCTATACTATACACTCTATACCCTACACTCTACACTCTATACCCTACACTCTATACCCTACACTCTGATCCCTACACTCTACAATCTATACCCTACAATCTATACCCTACACTCTATACCCTACACTCTACACTCTATTCCGTTCACTCTATACCCTACACTCTACACGCTACACTCTATACCCTACACTCTATACTATAAACTCTATACCCTACACTCTACACTCTCTACCATACACTCTACACCCTACACTCTATACCATACACTCTATACCCTACACTCTATACCATACACTCTATACCCTACACTCTACACTCTATACCCTACACTCTATACCCTACACTATACACTCAATACCCTACACTCTACACCATACACTCTATACCCTATACTCTATACCCTACACTCTACACTCTATACTCTACAATCTATACCCTAAACTCTATACCCTACACTCTATACCCTACACTCTACACTCTATACCCTACACTCTATACCATACACTCTATACCCTACACTCTATACCCTACACTCTACACCCTGCACTCTATACCATACACTTTATACCCTACACTCTATACCCTACACTCTATACCCTCCACTCTATACCCTAAACTCTACACTCTATACCCTACACTCTATAACATACACTCTATACACTACACTCTATACCTTACTCTACACTCTATACCCTCCACTCTATACCCTACACTCTATACCATAAACTCTATACCCTACACTCTATACCCTACACTCTATACCCTACACCCTACACTTTATACCCTCCACTCTATACCCTACACTCTATACCCTTCACACTATACCCTACACTCTACACACTACACCCTACACTCTATACCCTACACTCTATACCATACACTCTACACTCTATACCATACACTCTACACTCTATACCCTACACTCTATACCCTACACTCTATACCCTACACTCTATACCCTACACTATACACTCTATACCCTACACTCTACACCATACACTCTATACCCTATACTCTATACCCTACGCTCTACACTCTATACCCTACACTCTATACCCTACACTCTATACCCTACACTCTATACCCTACACTCTATACCCTACACTCTACACCCTACACTCTATACCATACACTCTATACCCTACACTCTATACCCTACACTCTATACCCTACACTCTACACTCTATACCCTACACTCTATACCATACACTCTATACCCTACACTCTATACCCTAAACTCTACACTTCATACCCTACACTCTATAACATACACTCTATACACTACACTCTATACCTTACACTCTACACCCTACACTCTATACCATACACTATATACCCTACACTCTACACTCTATACCCTACACTCTATACCTTACACTCTATACCCTACACTCTATACCGTACATTCTATACCCTACACTCTATACCCTACACTCTACACTCTATACCCTACACTCTATACCTTACACTCTACACCCTACACTCTATACCCTACACTCTATACCCTACACTCTATACCCTACACTCTATACCCTACACTCTACACTCTATACCCTACACTCTATACCATACACTCTATACCCTACACTCTATACCCTAAACTCTACACCCTACACTCTATACCCTACACGCTACACTTTATACCCTACACTCTACACCCTACACTCTATACCCTACACTCTATAATCTACACTCTATACCCTACACTCTACATCCTACACCCCACACTCTATACCATACATTCTATACCCTACACTCTACACTCTATACCCTACACTCTATACCCTACACTCTATACCCTACACTCTATTCCATACACTCTATACGCTACACTCTACACTCTACACCCTACACTCTATACCATACACTCTATACCCTACACTCTATACCCTACACTCTATACCATACACTCTATACCATACACTCTACACCCTACACTTTATACCATACACTCTATACCCTACACTCTACACTCTATACCCTACACTCTATACCCTACACTCTACACTCTATACCATACACTCTATACCCTACACTCTATACCCTACACTCTATACCCTACACTCTACACTCTATACCCTACACTCTATACCATACACTCTACACCCTACACTCTATACCATACACTCTATACACTACACTCTACACTCTATACCCTACACTCTACACCCTACACTCTATATCATACACTCTATACCCTACACTCTATACCCTACACTCTATACCCTACACTCTACACCCTACACTCTATACCATACACTCTGTACCCTACACTCTATACCCTACACTCTATACCCTACACTCTATACCCTACACTCTACACTCTATACCCTACACTCTATACCATACACTCTACACCCTACACTCTATACCATACACTCTATACACTACACTCTACACTATATACCCTACACTCTATACCCTACACTCTAGACTCTATACCCTACACTCTATATCATACACTCTATACCCTAAACTCTACACCCTACACTCTATACCTTACACTCTATACCCTACACTCTACACTCTATACCCTACACTCTATACCCTACACTATATACTCTATACCCTACATTCTATATCATACACTCTATACCCTACACTCTATACCCTACACTCTACACTCTATACCCTACACTCTATTCCCTACACTCTACACTCTATACCCTACACTCTATATCATACACTCTATACCCTACACTCTATACCCTACACGCTATACCCTACACTCTATACCCTACACTCTATACCCTACACTCTATAGCCCAACACTCTATACCCTACAATCTATACCCTACACTCTATACCCTACACTCTACACCCTACACTATATACCCTACACTCTATACCATACACTCTATACCCTACACTCTATACCCTACACTCTATACCATACACTCTACACTCTATATCCTACACTCTATACCTTACACTCTACACTCTATACCCTACACTCTATACCCTACACTCTATACCCTACACTCTACACCCTACACTCTATTCCGTACACTCTATACCCTACACTCTATACCCTACACGCTACACCCTACATTCTATACCCTACACTCTATACTATACACTCTATACCCTACACTCTCTACCCTACACTCTATACCCTACAATCTAAACCCTACACTCTATACCCTACACTCTATACCCTACACTCTACACTCTATACCATACACTCTATACCCTACACTCTACACTCTATACCCTACACTCTATACCCTACACTCTAGACTCTATACCCTACACTCTATATCATACACTCTATACCCTACACTCTATACCATACACTTTATACCCTACACTCTATACCCTACACTCTACACCCTACACTCTATACCCTACACTCTATACCCTACACGCTATACCCTACACTCTATACCCTACACTCTATACCCTACACTCTATACTATACACTCTATACCCTACACTCTATACCCTACACTGTATACCCTACACTCTACACTCTATACCCTACACTCTATAACATACACTCTATACACTACACTCTATACCTTACACTCTATACCCTACAATCTGAACTCTACACCCTACACTTTATACCCTACACTTTATACCCTACACTCTATACCCTACACTCTATACCCTACACTCTACACCCTACACTCTATACCCTACACTCTATACTATACACTCTATACCCTACACTCTCTACCCTACAGTCTCTACCCTACACTTTATACCCTACACTCTATACCCTACACTCTATACCCTACACTCTATATCATACACTCTATACCCTACACTCTATACCCTACACTCTATACCCTACACTCTACACCCTACACTCTATACCATACACTCTGTACCCTACACTCTATACCCTACACTCTATACCCTACACTCTATACCCTACACTCTACACTCTATACCCTACACTCTATACCATACACTCTACACCCTACACTCTATACCATACACTCTATACACTACACTCTACACTATATACCCTACACTCTATACCCTACACTCTAGACTCTATACCCTACACTCTATATCATACACTCTATACCCTAAACTCTACACCCTACACTCTATACCTTACACTCTATACCCTACACTCTACACTCTATACCCTACACTCTATACCCTACACTATATACTCTATACCCTACATTCTATATCATACACTCTATACCCTACACTCTATACCCTACACTCTACACTCTATACCCTACACTCTATTCCCTACACTCTACACTCTATACCCTACACTCTATATCATACACTCTATACCCTACACTCTATACCCTACACGCTATACCCTACACTCTATACCCTACACTCTATACCCTACACTCTATAGCCCAACACTCTATACCCTACAATCTATACCCTACACTCTATACCCTACACTCTACACCCTACACTATATACCCTACACTCTATACCATACACTCTATACCCTACACTCTATACCCTACACTCTATACCATACACTCTACACTCTATATCCTACACTCTATACCTTACACTCTACACTCTATACCCTACACTCTATACCCTACACTCTATACCCTACACTCTACACCCTACACTCTATTCCGTACACTCTATACCCTACACTCTATACCCTACACGCTACACCCTACATTCTATACCCTACACTCTATACTATACACTCTATACCCTACACTCTCTACCCTACACTCTATACCCTACAATCTAAACCCTACACTCTATACCCTACACTCTATACCCTACACTCTACACTCTATACCATACACTCTATACCCTACACTCTACACTCTATACCCTACACTCTATACCCTACACTCTAGACTCTATACCCTACACTCTATATCATACACTCTATACCCTACACTCTATACCATACACTTTATACCCTACACTCTATACCCTACACTCTACACCCTACACTCTATACCCTACACTCTATACCCTACACGCTATACCCTACACTCTATACCCTACACTCTATACCCTACACTCTATACTATACACTCTATACCCTACACTCTATACCCTACACTGTATACCCTACACTCTACACTCTATACCCTACACTCTATAACATACACTCTATACACTACACTCTATACCTTACACTCTATACCCTACAATCTGCACTCTACACCCTACACTTTGTACCCTACACTTTATACCCTACACTCTATACCCTACACTCTATACCCTACACTCTACACCCTACACTCTATACCCTACACTCTATACTATACACTCTATACCCTACACTCTCTACCCTACAGTCTCTACCCTACACTTTATACCCTACACTCTATACCCTACACTCTATACCCTACACTCTATATCCTACACTCTATACCATACACTCGATACCCTACACTCTATACCCTACACTCTATACCCTACACTCTATACCCTAAACTCTACACTCTATACCCTACAGTCTATAACATACACTCTATACACTACACTCTATACCTTGCACTCTATACCCTACAATCTGCACTCTACACCCTACACTTTATACCCTACACTCTATACCCTACACTCTATACCCTACACTCTACACTCTACACCCTACACTCTATACCCTACACTCTACACTCTATACCATACACTCTACACTCTATACCCTACACTCTATACCATACACTCTACACCCTACACTCTATACCCTACACTCTATACCCTACACTCTATACCCTACACTCTATACCCTACACTCTATACTCTATACTCTATACCCTACACTGTATACCCTACAATCTATACTCTACACTCTATACCCTACACTCTATACCCTACACTCTATACCCTACACTCTACACTCTATACCATACACTCTATACCCTACACTCTACACTCTATACCCTACACTCTATTCCCTACACTCTATATCATACACTCTATACCCTACACTCTATACCATACACTCTATACCCTACACTCTATACCCTACACTCTACACTCTATACCATACACTCTATACCCTACACTCTACACTCTATACCCTACACTCTATACCCTACACTCTATATCATACACTCTATACCCTACACTCTATACCATACACTCTATACCCTACACTCTATACCCTACACTCTACACCCTACACTCTATACCCTACACTCTATACCCTACACTCTATACCCTACACTCTATACTATACACTCTATACCCTACACTCTATACCCTACACTCTATACCCTACACTCTACACTCTATACCCTACACTCTATAACATACACTCTATACACTACACTTTATACCTTACACTCTATACCCTACAATCTGCACTCTACACCCTACACTTTATACCCTACACTCTATACCCTACACTCTATACCCTACACTCTATACCCTACACTCTACACCCTACACTCTATACCCTACACTCTATACTATACACTCTATACCCTACACTCTCTACCCTACAGTCTCTACCCTACACTTTATACCCTACAATCTATACCCTACACTCTATACCCTACACTCTATACCCTACACTCTATACCATACACTCTATACCCTACACTCTATACCCTACACTCTATACCCTACACTCTATACCCTACACTCTATAACATACACTCTATACACAACACTCTATACCTTACACTCTATACCCTACAATCTGCACTCTACACCCTACACTTTATACCCTACACTCTATACCCTACACTCTATACCCTACACTCTACACTCTACACTTTATACCCTACACTCTACACTCTATACCCTACACTCTACACTCTATACCCTACACTCCACACCCTACACTCTATACCATACACTCTATACCCTACACTCTATACCCTATACTCTATACCCTACACTCTATACCCTACACTCTATACCATACACTCTATACCATACACTCTACACCCTACACTTTATACCATACACTCTATACCCTACTCTCTACACTCTATACCCTACACTCTATACCCTACACTCTACACTCTATACATACACTCTATACCATACATTCTATACCCTACACTCTATAACATAAACTCTATACCATCCACTCTATACCCTACACTCTATACCATACACTCTATACCCTACACTCAACACCCTACACTCTATACCCTACACTCTATACCCTACACTCTACACTCTATACCCTACAATCTATACCCTACACCATACACTCTATACCCTATACTCTATACCCTACACTCTACACTCTATACCCTACAATCTATACCCTACACTCTATACCCTACACTCTATACCCTACACTCTACACTCTATACCCTACACTCTATACCCTACACTCTATACCCTAAACTCTACACCCTACACTCTATACCCTACACGCTACACTCTATACCCTACACTCTATACCCTACACTCTATACCATACACTCTATACCCTATACACTATACCCTACACTCTATACCCTAAACTCTACACCCTACACTCTATAACATACACTCTATACACTACACTCTATACCCTACAATCTGCACTCTACACCCTACACTCTATACCCTACACTCTATACCCTACACTCTACACTTTATACCCTACACTCTATACCCTACACTCTATAGCCTACACTCTATACCCTACACTCAAAACCATACACTCTATACCCTACACTCTATACCCTACACTCTACACCCTACACTCTATACCCTACACTCTATACTATACACTCTATACCCTACACTCTCTACCCTACAGTCTCTACCCTACACTTTATACCCTACAATCTATACCCTACACTCTATACCCTACACTCTATACCATACACTCTATACCCTACACTCTATACCCTACACTCTATACCCTACACTCTATACCCTACACTCTATAACATACACTCTATACACTACACTCTATACCTTACACTCTATACCCTACAATCTGCACTCTACACCCTACACTTTATACCCTACACTCTATACCCTACACTCTACACTCTACACTTTATACCCTACACTCTACACTCTATACCCTACACTCTACACTCTATACCCTACACTCTATACCATACACTCTACACCCTACACTCTATACCCTACACTCTATACCCTACACTCTATACCCTACACTCTATACCCTACACTCTACACCATACACTCTATACTCTATAATCTATACCCTACACTCTATACCCTACAATCTATACCCTACACTCTATACCCTACACTCTATACCCTACACTCTATACCATACACTCTATACCCTACACTCTACACTCTACATCCTACACTCTATACCATACACTCTATACCCTACACTCTATACCCTACAATCTCTTACATACACTCTATACACTACACTCTATACCTTACACTCTATACCCTACACTCTATACCATACACTCTATACCATACACTCTACACCCTACACTCTATACCCTAAACTCCACACTCTATACCCTACACTCTATACCCTACACTCTAATCCCTACACTCTACACTCTATACCCTACACTCCATACCCTACACTCTATACCATACACTCTATACCCTACACTCTATACCCTATACTCTATACCCTACACTCTATACCCTACACTCTATACCATACACTCTATACCATACACTCTACACCCTACACTTTATACCATACACTCTATACCCTACACTCTACACTCTATACCCTACACTCTATACCCTACACTCTATACCCTACACTCTACACTCTATACCATACACTCTATACCATACATTCTATAACCTACACTCTCTACCATAAACTCTATACCATACACTCTATACCCTACACTCTATACCATACACTCTATACCCTACACTCAACACCCTACACTCTATACCCTACACTCTATACCCTACACTCTACACCCTACACTCTATACCCTACACCATACACTCTATACCCTATACTCTATACCCTACATTCTACACTCTATACCCTACAATCTATACCCTACACTCTATACCCTACACTCTATACCCTACACTCTACACTCTATACCCTACACTCTATACCCTACACTCTATACCCTAAACTCTATACCCTACACGCTACACTCTTTACCCTACACTCTATACCCTACACTCTATACCATACACTCCATACCCTACACACTATACCCTACACTCTATACCCTAAACTCTACACCCTACACTCTATAACATACACTCTATACACTACACTCTATACCCTACAATCTGCACTCTACACCCTACACTCTATACCCTACACTCTATACCCTACACTCTACACTTTATACCCTACACTCTATACCCTACACTCTATACCCTACACTCAAAACCATACACTCTACACCCTACACTCTATACCCTACACTCTATACCCTACACTCTATACCCTACACTCTATACCCTACACTATACACTCTATACCCTACACTCTACACCATACACTCTATACTCTATACCCTACACTCTATACTCTATACCCTACAATCTATACCCTACACTCTATACCCTACACTCTACACTCTATACCCTACACTCTATACCATACAATCTATCCCTACACTCTACACTCTATACCCTACACTCTATACCCTACACTCTATACCCTACACTCTATACCCTACACTCTACACCATACACTCTATACTCTATACTCTATACCCTACACTCTATACTCTATACCCTACAATCTATACCCTACACTCTATACCCTACACTCTATACCCTACACTCTATACCCTACACTCTACACTCTATACCATACACTCTATACCCTACACTCTACACTCTATACCCTACACTCTATACCCTACACTCTACACTCTATACCCTACACTCTATATCATACACTCTATACCCTACACTCTATACCATACACTCTATACCCTACACTCTATACCCTACACTCTACACCCTACACTCTATACCCTACACTCTATACCCTACACTCTATACCCTACACTCTATACTATACACTCTATACCCTACACTCTATACCCTACACTCTACACTCTATACCCTATACTCTATAACATACACTCTATACACTACACTCTATACCTTACACTCTATACCCTACAATCTGCACTCTACACCCTACACTTTATACACTACACTCTATACCCTACACTCTGTACCCTACACTCTATACCCTACACTCTACACCCTACACTCTATACCCTACACTCTATACTATACACTCTATACCCTACACTCTCTACCCTACAGTCTATACCCTACACTCTATACCCTACACTCTATACCCTACACTATACACTCTATACCCTACACTCTACACCATACACTCTATACTCTATACCCTACACTCTATACTCTATACCCTACAATCTATACCCTACACTCTATACCCTACACTCTACACTCTATACCCTAAACTCTATACCATACACTCTATCCCTACACTCTACACTCTATACCCTACACTCTATACCCTACACTCTATACCCTACACTCTATACCCTACACTCTACACCATACACTCTATACTCTATACCCTACACTCTATACTCTATACCCTACAATCTATACCCTACACTCTATACCCTAAACTCTATACCCTACACTCTATACCCTACACTCTACACTCTATACCATACACTCTATACCCTACACTCTACACTCTATACCCTACACTCTACACTCTATACCCTACACTCTATATCATACACTCTATACCCTACACTCTATACCATACACTCTATACCCTACACTCTATACCCTACACTCTACACCCTACACTCTATACCCTACACTCTATACCCTACACTCTATACCCTACACTCTATACTATACACTCTATACCCTACACTCTATACCCTACACTCTATACCCTACACTCTACACTCTGTACCCTACACTCTATAACATACACTCTATACACTACACTCTATACCTTACACTCTATACCCTACAATCTGCACTCTACACCCTACACTTTATACCCTACACTCTATACCCTAAACTCTATACCCTACACTCTATACCCTACACTCTACACCCTACACTCTATACCCTACACTCTATACTATACACTCTATACCCTACACTGTCTACCCTACAGTCTCTACCCTACACTTTATACCCCACAATCTATACCCTACACTCTATACCCTACACTCTATACCCTACACTCTATACCATACACTCTATACCCTACACTCTATACCCTACACTCTATACCCTACACTCTATAACATACACTCTATACACTACACTCTATACCCTACATTCTGCACTCTACACCCTACACTTTATACCCTACACTCTATACCCTACACTCTATACTCTACACTCTACACTTTATACCCTACACTCTACACTCTATACCCTACACTCTATACCCTATACTCTATACCCTACACTCTATACCCTACACTCTATACCATACACTCTATACCATACACTCTACACCCTACACTTTATACCATACACTCTATACCCTACACTCTACACTCTATACCCTACACTCTATACCCTACACTCTATACCATACACTCTATACCATACATTCTATACCCTACACTCTATACCATACACTCTATACCCTACACTCTATACCATACACTCTATACCCTACACTCAACACCCTACACTCTATACCCTACACTCTACACTCTATACCCTACACTCTATACCCTACACCATACACTCTATACCCTATATTCTATACCCTACACTCTACACTCTATACCCTACAATCTATACCCTACACTCTATACCCTACACTCTATACCCTACACTCTACACTCTATACCCTACACTCTATACCATACACTCTATACCCTACACTCTACACCCTACACTCTATACCCTACACGCTACACTCTATACCCTACACTCTATACCCTACACTCTATACCATACACTCTATACCCTACACACTATACCCTACACTCTATACCCTAAACTCTACACCCTACACTCTATAACATACACTCTATACACTACACTCTATACCCTACAATCTGCACTCTACACCCTACACTCTATACCCTACACTCTATACCCTATACACTACACTTTATACCCTACACTCTATACCCTACACTCTATACCCTACACTCTATACCCTACACTCTATACCCTACACTATACACTCAATACCCTACACTCTACACCATACACTCTATACTCTATACCCTACACTCTATACTCTATACCCTACACTCTATACCCTACACTCTATACCCTACACTCTATACCCTACACTCTAGACTCTATACCATACACTCTATCCCTACACTCTACACTCTATACCCTACACTCTATACCCTACAATCTCTTACATACACTCTATGAACTACACTCTATACCTTACACTCTACACCTTACACTCTATACCCTACACTCTATACCCTAAACTCTACACTCTATACCCTACACTCTATAACATACACTCTATACCCTACACTCTATACCCTACACTCTAATCCCTACACTCTACACTCTATACCCTACACTCCATACCCTACACTCTATACCATACACTCTATACCCTACACTCTATACCCTACACTCTATACCCTACACTCTATACCATACACTCTATACCATACACTCTACACCCTACACTTTATACCATAATCTATACCCTACACTCTACACTCTATACCCTACACTCTATACCCTACACTCTATACCATACACTCTATACCATACACTCTATACCATACACTCTATACCATAGACTCTATACCTTACACTCAACACCCTACACTCTATACCTTACACTCTATACCCTACACTCTATACCCTACACTCTACACTCTATACCCTACACTCTATAAATACACTCTATACCCTACACTCTATAACATACACTCTATACCCCCTACACTCTATACCATACACTCTACACCCTACACTCTACACTCTATACCCTACACTCTATACCCTACACTCTACACCATACACTCTATACCCTATACTCTATACCCTACACTCTATACCCCCTACACTCTATACCATACACTCTACACCCTACACTCTACACTCTATACCCTACACTCTATACCCTACACTCTACACCATACACTCTATACCCTATACTCTATACCCTACACTCTATACCATACACTCTACACACTACACTCTATACCCTAAACTCCACACTCTATACCCTACACTCTATACCCTACACTCTAATCCCTACACTCTACACTCTATACCCTACACTCCATACCCTACACTCTATACCATACACTCTATACCCTACACTCTATACCATATACTCTATACCCTACACTCTATACCCTACACTCTATACCATACACTCTATACCATACACTCTACACCCTACACTTTATACCATACACTCTATACCCTACACTCTACACTCTATACCCTACACTCTATACCCTACACTCTACACTCTATACCATACACTCTATACCATACATTCTATGCCCTACACTCTATACCATAAACTCTATACCATACACTCTATACCCTACACTCTATACCATACACTCTATACCCTACACTCAACACCCTACACTCTATACCCTACACTCTATACCCTACACTCTACACCCTACACTCTATACCCTACACTATACACTCTATACCCTATACTCTATACCCTACACTCTACACTCTATACCCTACAATCTATACCCCACACTCTATACCCTACACTCTATACCCTACACTCTACACTCTATACCCTACACTCTATACCCTACACTCTATACCCTAAACTCTACACCCTACACTCTATACCCTACACGCTACACTCTATACCCTACACTCTATACCCTACACTCTATACCATACACTCTATACCCTACACACTATACCCTACACTCTATACCCTAAACTCTACACCCTACACTCTATAACATACACTCTATACACTACACTCTATACCCTACAATTTGCACTCTACACCCTACACTCTATACCCTACACTCTATACCCTACACTCTACACTTTATACCCTACACTCTATACCCTACACTCTATACCCTACACTCTATACCCTACACTCAAAACCATACACTCTACACCCTACACTCTATACCCTACACTCTATACCCTACACTCTATACCCTACACTCTATACCCTACACTCTACACCATACACTCTATACTCTATACCCTACACTCTATACTCTATACCCTACAATCTATACCCTACACTCTATACCCTACACTCTATACCCTACACTCTACACTCTATACCATACACTCTATACCTAACACTCTACACTCTATACCCTACACTCTATACCCTACACTCTACACTCTATACCCTACACTCTATATCATACACTCTATACCCTACACTCTATACCATACACTCTATACCCTACACTCTATACCCTACACTCTACACCCTACACTCTATACCCTACACTCTATACCCTACACTCTATACCCTACACTCTATACTATACACTCTATACCCTACACTCTATACCCTACACTCTACACTCTATACCCTATACTCTATAACATACACTCTATACACTACACTCTATACCTTACACTCTATACCCTACAATCTGCACTCTACACCCTACACTTTATACACTACACTCTATACCCTACACTCTATACCCTACACTCTATACCCTACACTCTACACCCTACACTCTATACCCTACACTCTATACTATACACTCTATACCCTACACTCTCTACGCTACAGTCTATACCCTACACTCTATACCCTACACTCTATACCCTACACTATACACTCTATACCCTACACTCTACACCATACACTCTATACTCTATACCCTACACTCTATACTCTATACCCTACAATCTATACCCTACACTCTATACCCTACACTCTACACTCTATACCCTAAACTCTATACCATACACTCTATCCCTACACTCTACACTCTATACCCTACACTCTATACCCTACACTCTATACCCTACACTCTATACCTTACACTCTACACCATACACTCTATACTCTATACCCTACACTCTATACTCTATACCCTACAATCTATACCCTACACTCTATACCCTAAACTCTATACCCTACACTCTATACCCTACACTCTACACTCTATACCATACACTCTATACCCTACACTCTACACTCTATACCCTACACTCTACACTCTATACCCTACACTCTATATCATACACTCTATACCCTACACTCTATACCCTACACTCAACACCCTACACTCTATACCCTACACTCTATACCCTACACTCTACACCCTACACTCTATACCCTACACCATACACTCTATACCCTATACTCTATACCCTACACTCTACACTCTATACCCTACAATCTATACCCTACACTCTATACCCTACACTCTATACCCTACACTCTACACTCTATACCCTACACTCTATACCCTACACTCTATACCCTAAACTCTACACCCTACACTCTATACCCTACACGCTACACTCTATACCCTACACTCTATACCCTACACTCTATACCATACACTCTATACACTACACACTATACCCTACACTCTATACCCTAAACTCTACACCCTACACTCTATAACATACACTCTATACACTACACTCTATACCCTACAATCTGCACTCTACACCCTACACTCTATACCCTACACTCTATACCCTACACTCTACACTTTATACCCTACACTCTATACCCTACACTCTATACCCTAAATCTATACCCTACACTCAAAACCATACACTCTACACCCTACACTCTATACCCTACACTCTATACCCTACACTCTATACCCTACACTCTATACCCTACACTCTATACCCTACACTATACACTCTATACCCTACACTCTACACCATACACTCTATACTCTATACCCTACACTCTATACTCTATACCCTACAATCTATACCCTACACTCTATACCCTACACTCTACACTCTATACCCTACACTCTATACCATACAATCTATCCCTACACTCTACACTCTATACCCTACACTCTATACCCTACACTCTATACCATACACTCTATACCCTACACTATACACCATACACTCTATACTCTATACTCTATACCCTACACTCTATACTCTATACCCTACAATCTATACCCTACACTCTATACCCTACACTCTATACCCTACACTCTATACCCTACACTCTACACTCTATACCATACACTCTATACCCTACACTCTACACTCTATACCCTACACTCTATACCCTACACTCTACACTCTATACCCTACACTCTATATCATACACTCTATACCCTACACTCTATACCATACACTCTATACCCTACACTCTACACCCTACACTCTATACCCTACACTCTATACCCTACACTCTATACCCTACACTCTATACTATACACTCTATACCCTACACTCTATACCCTACACTCTACACTCTATACCCTATACTCTATAACATACACTCTATACACTACACTCTATACCTTACACTCTATACCCTACAATCTGCACTCTACACCCTACACTTTATACACTACACTCTATACCCTACACTCTATACCCTACACTCTATACCCTACACTCTACACCCTACACTCTATACCCTACACTCTATACTATACACTCTATACCCTACACTCTCTACCCTACAGTCTATACCCTACACTCTATACCCTACACTCTATACCCTACACTATACACTCTATACCCTACACTCTACACCATACACTCTATACTCTATACCCTACACTCTATACTCTATACCCTACAATCTATACACTACACTCTATACCCTACACTCTACACTCTATACCCTAAACTCTATACCATACACTCTATCCCTACACTCTACACTCTATACCCTACACTCTATACCCTACACTCTATACCCTACACTCTATACCCTACACTCTACACCATACACTCTATACTCTATACCCTACACTCTATACTCTATACCCTACAATCTATACCCTACACTCTATACCCTAAACTCTATACCCTACACTCTATACCCTACACTCTACACCATACACTCTATACCCTACACTCTACACTCTATACCCTACACTCTACACTCTATACCCTACACTCTATATCATACACTCTATACCCTACACTCTATACCATACACTCTATACCCTACACTCTATACCCTACACTCTACACCCTACACTCTATACCCTACACTCTATACCCTGCACTCTATACTATACACTCTATACCCTACACTCTATACCCTACACTCTATACCCTACACTCTACACCCTACACTCTATAACATACACTCTATTCACTACACTCTATACCTTACACTCTATACCCTACACTCTACACTCTATACCCTACACTCTATACCCTACACTCTACACTCTATACCCTACACTCTATATCATACACTCTATACCCTACACTCTATACCATACACTCTATACCCTACACTCTACACCCTACACTCTATACCCTACACTCTATACCCTACACTCTATACCCTACACTCTATACTATACACTCTATACCCTACACTCTATACCCTACACTCTACACTCTATACCCTATACTCTATAACATACACTCTATACACTACACTCTATACCTTACACTCTATACCCTACAATCTGCACTCTACACCCTACACTTTATACACTACACTCTATACCCTACACTCTATACCCTACACTCTATACCCTACACTCTACACCCTACACTCTATACCCTACACTCTATACTATACACTCTATACCCTACACTCTCTACGCTACAGTCTATACCCTACACTCTATACCCTACACTCTATACCCTACACTATACACTCTATATCCTACACTCTACACCATACACTCTATACTCTATACCCTACACTCTATACTCTATACCCTACAATCTATACCCTACACTCTATACCCTACACTCTACACTCTATACCCTAAACTCTATACCATACACTCTATCCCTACACTCTACACTCTATACCCTACACTCTATACTCTACACTCTATACCCTACACTCTATACCCTACACTCTACACCATACACTCTATACTCTATACCCTACACTCTATACTCTATACCCTACAATCTATACCCTACACTCTATACCCTAAACTCTATACCCTACACTCTATACCCTACACTCTACACTCTATACCATACACTCTATACCCTACACTCTACACTCTATACCCTACACTCTACACTCTATACCCTACACTCTATATCATACACTCTATACCCTACACTCTATACCCTACACTCAACACCCTACACTCTATACCCTACACTCTATACCCTACACTCTACACCCTACACTCTATACCCTACACCATACACTCTATACCCTATACTCTATACCCTACACTCTACACTCTATACCCTACAATCTATACCCTACACTCTATACCCTACACTCTATACCCTACACTCTACACTCTATACCCTACACTCTATACCCTACACTCTATACCCTAAACTCTACACCCTACACTCTATACCCTACACGCTACACTCTATACCCTACACTCTATACCCTACACTCTATACCATACACTCTATACCCTACACACTATACCCTACACTCTATACCCTAAACTCTACACCCTACACTCTATAACATACACTCTATACACTACACTCTATACCCTACAATCTGCACTCTACACCCTACACTCTATACCCTACACTCTATACCCTACACTCTACACTTTATACCCTACACTCTATACCCTACACTCTATACCCTAAATCTATACCCTACACTCAAAACCATACACTCTACACCCTACACTCTATACCCTACACTCTATACCCTACACTCTATACCCTACACTCTATACCCTACACTCTATACCCTACACTATACACTCTATACCCTACACTCTACACCATACACTCTATACTCTATACCCTACACTCTATACTCTATACCCTACAATCTATACCCTACACTCTATACCCTACACTCTACACTCTATACCCTACACTCTATACCATACAATCTATCCCTACACTCTACACTCTATACCCTACACTCTATACCCTACACTCTATACCATACACTCTATACCCTACACTATACACCATACACTCTATACTCTATACTCTATACCCTACACTCTATACTCTATACCCTACAATCTATACCCTACACTCTATACCCTACACTCTATACCCTACACTCTATACCCTACACTCTACACTCTATACCATACACTCTATACCCTACACTCTACACTCTATACCCTACACTCTATACCCTACACTCTACACTCTATACCCTACACTCTATATCATACACTCTATACCCTACACTCTATACCATACACTCTATACCCTACACTCTACACCCTACACTCTATACCCTACACTCTATACCCTACACTCTATACCCTACACTCTATACTATACACTCTATACCCTACACTCTATACCCTACACTCTACACTCTATACCCTATACTCTATAACATACACTCTATACACTACACTCTATACCTTACACTCTATACCCTACAATCTGCACTCTACACCCTACACTTTATACACTACACTCTATACCCTACACTCTATACCCTACACTCTATACCCTACACTCTACACCCTACACTCTATACCCTACACTCTATACTATACACTCTATACCCTACACTCTCTACCCTACAGTCTATACCCTACACTCTATACCCTACACTCTATACCCTACACTATACACTCTATACCCTACACTCTACACCATACACTCTATACTCTATACCCTACACTCTATACTCTATACCCTACAATCTATACACTACACTCTATACCCTACACTCTACACTCTATACCCTAAACTCTATACCATACACTCTATCCCTACACTCTACACTCTATACCCTACACTCTATACCCTACACTCTATACCCTACACTCTATACCCTACACTCTACACCATACACTCTATACTCTATACCCTACACTCTATACTCTATACCCTACAATCTATACCCTACACTCTATACCCTAAACTCTATACCCTACACTCTATACCCTACACTCTACACCATACACTCTATACCCTACACTCTACACTCTATACCCTACACTCTACACTCTATACCCTACACTCTATATCATACACTCTATACCCTACACTCTATACCATACACTCTATACCCTACACTCTATACCCTACACTCTACACCCTACACTCTATACCCTACACTCTATACCCTGCACTCTATACTATACACTCTATACCCTACACTCTATACCCTACACTCTATACCCTACACTCTACACCCTACACTCTATAACATACACTCTATTCACTACACTCTATACCTTACACTCTATACCCTACACTCTACACTCTATACCCTACACTCTATACCCTACACTCTACACTCTATACCCTACACTCTATATCATACACTCTATACCCTACACTCTATACCATACACTCTATACCCTACACTCTACACCCTACACTCTATACCCTACACTCTATACCCTACACTCTATACCCTACACTCTATACTATACACTCTATACCCTACACTCTATACCCTACACTCTACACTCTATACCCTATACTCTATAACATACACTCTATACACTACACTCTATACCTTACACTCTATACCCTACAATCTGCACTCTACACCCTACACTTTATACACTACACTCTATACCCTACACTCTATACCCTACACTCTATACCCTACACTCTACACCCTACACTCTATACCCTACACTCTATACTATACACTCTATACCCTACACTCTCTACGCTACAGTCTATACCCTACACTCTATACCCTACACTCTATACCCTACACTATACACTCTATATCCTACACTCTACACCATACACTCTATACTCTATACCCTACACTCTATACTCTATACCCTACAATCTATACCCTACACTCTATACCCTACACTCTACACTCTATACCCTAAACTCTATACCATACACTCTATCCCTACACTCTACACTCTATACCCTACACTCTATACTCTACACTCTATACCCTACACTCTATACCCTACACTCTACACCATACACTCTATACTCTATACCCTACACTCTATACTCTATACCCTACAATCTATACCCTACACTCTATACCCTAAACTCTATACCCTACACTCTATACCCTACACTCTACACTCTATACCATACACTCTATACCCTACACTCTACACTCTATACCCTACACTCTACACTCTATACCCTACACTCTATATCATACACTCTATACCCTACACTCTATACCCTACACTCAACACCCTACACTCTATACCCTACACTCTATACCCTACACTCTACACCCTACACTCTATACCCTACACCATACACTCTATACCCTATACTCTATACCCTACACTCTACACTCTATACCCTACAATCTATACCCTACACTCTATACCCTACACTCTATACCCTACACTCTACACTCTATACCCTACACTCTATACCCTACACTCTATACCCTAAACTCTACACCCTACACTCTATACCCTACACGCTACACTCTATACCCTACACTCTATACCCTACACTCTATACCATACACTCTATACCCTACACACTATACCCTACACTCTATACCCTAAACTCTACACCCTACACTCTATAACATACACTCTATACACTACACTCTATACCCTACAATCTGCACTCTACACCCTACACTCTATACCCTACACTCTATACCCTACACTCTACACTTTATACCCTACACTCTATACCCTACACTCTATACCCTAAATCTATACCCTACACTCAAAACCATACACTCTACACCCTACACTCTATACCCTACACTCTATACCCTACACTCTATACCCTACACTCTATACCCTACACTCTATACCCTACACTATACACTCTATACCCTACACTCTACACCATACACTCTATACTCTATACCCTACACTCTATACTCTATACCCTACAATCTATACCCTACACTCTATACCCTACACTCTACACTCTATACCCTACACTCTATACCATACAATCTATCCCTACACTCTACACTCTATACCCTACACTCTATACCCTACACTCTATACCATACACTCTATACCCTACACTATACACCATACACTCTATACTCTATACTCTATACCCTACACTCTATACTCTATACCCTACAATCTATACCCTACACTCTATACCCTACACTCTATACCCTACACTCTATACCCTACACTCTACACTCTATACCATACACTCTATACCCTACACTCTACACTCTATACCCTACACTCTATACCCTACACTCTACACTCTATACCCTACACTCTATATCATACACTCTATACCCTACACTCTATACCATACACTCTATACCCTACACTCTACACCCTACACTCTATACCCTACACTCTATACCCTACACTCTATACCCTACACTCTATACTATACACTCTATACCCTACACTCTATACCCTACACTCTACACTCTATACCCTATACTCTATAACATACACTCTATACACTACACTCTATACCTTACACTCTATACCCTACAATCTGCACTCTACACCCTACACTTTATACACTACACTCTATACCCTACACTCTATACCCTACACTCTATACCCTACACTCTACACCCTACACTCTATACCCTACACTCTATACTATACACTCTATACCCTACACTCTCTACCCTACAGTCTATACCCTACACTCTATACCCTACACTCTATACCCTACACTATACACTCTATACCCTACACTCTACACCATACACTCTATACTCTATACCCTACACTCTATACTCTATACCCTACAATCTATACACTACACTCTATACCCTACACTCTACACTCTATACCCTAAACTCTATACCATACACTCTATCCCTACACTCTACACTCTATACCCTACACTCTATACCCTACACTCTATACCCTACACTCTATACCCTACACTCTACACCATACACTCTATACTCTATACCCTACACTCTATACTCTATACCCTACAATCTATACCCTACACTCTATACCCTAAACTCTATACCCTACACTCTATACCCTACACTCTACACCATACACTCTATACCCTACACTCTACACTCTATACCCTACACTCTACACTCTATACCCTACACTCTATATCATACACTCTATACCCTACACTCTATACCATACACTCTATACCCTACACTCTATACCCTACACTCTACACCCTACACTCTATACCCTACACTCTATACCCTGCACTCTATACTATACACTCTATACCCTACACTCTATACCCTACACTCTATACCCTACACTCTACACCCTACACTCTATAACATACACTCTATTCACTACACTCTATACCTTACACTCTATACCCTACACTCTACACTCTATACCCTACACTCTATACCCTACACTCTACACTCTATACCCTACACTCTATATCATACACTCTATACCCTACACTCTATACCATACACTCTATACCCTACACTCTACACCCTACACTCTATACCCTACACTCTATACCCTACACTCTATACCCTACACTCTATACTATACACTCTATACCCTACACTCTATACCCTACACTCTACACTCTATACCCTATACTCTATAACATACACTCTATACACTACACTCTATACCTTACACTCTATACCCTACAATCTGCACTCTACACCCTACACTTTATACACTACACTCTATACCCTACACTCTATACCCTACACTCTATACCCTACACTCTACACCCTACACTCTATACCCTACACTCTATACTATACACTCTATACCCTACACTCTCTACGCTACAGTCTATACCCTACACTCTATACCCTACACTCTACACTCTATACCCTATACTCTATAACATACACTCTATACACTACACTCTATACCTTACACTCTATACCCTACAATCTGCACTCTACACCCTACACTTTATACACTACACTCTATACCCTACACTCTATACCCTACACTCTATACCCTACACTCTACACCCTACACTCTATACCCTACACTCTATACTATACACTCTATACCCTACACTCTCTACGCTACAGTCTATACCCTACACTCTATACCCTACACTCTATACCCTACACTATACACTCTATACCCTACACTCTACACCATACACTCTATACTCTATACCCTACACTCTATACTCTATACCCTACAATCTATACCCTACACTCTATACCCTACACTCTACACTCTATACCCTAAACTCTATACCATACACTCTATCCCTACACTCTACACTCTATACCCTACACTCTATACCCTACACTCTATACCCTACACTCTATACCTTACACTCTACACCATACACTCTATACTCTATACCCTACACTCTATACTCTATACCCTACAATCTATACCCTACACTCTATACCCTAAACTCTATACCCTACACTCTATACCCTACACTCTACACTCTATACCATACACTCTATACCCTACACTCTACACTCTATACCCTACACTCTACACTCTATACCCTACACTCTATATCATACACTCTATACCCTACACTCTATACCCTACACTCAACACCCTACACTCTATACCCTACACTCTATACCCTACACTCTACACCCTACACTCTATACCCTACACCATACACTCTATACCCTATACTCTATACCCTACACTCTACACTCTATACCCTACAATCTATACCCTACACTCTATACCCTACACTCTATACCCTACACTCTACACTCTATACCCTACACTCTATACCCTACACTCTATACCCTAAACTCTACACCCTACACTCTATACCCTACACGCTACACTCTATACCCTACACTCTATACCCTACACTCTATACCATACACTCTATACCCTACACACTATACCCTACACTCTATACCCTAAACTCTACACCCTACACTCTATAACATACACTCTATACACTACACTCTATACCCTACAATCTGCACTCTACACCCTACACTCTATACCCTACACTCTATACCCTACACTCTACACTTTATACCCTACACTCTATACCCTACACTCTATACCCTAAATCTATACCCTACACTCAAAACCATACACTCTACACCCTACACTCTATACCCTACACTCTATACCCTACACTCTATACCCTACACTCTATACCCTACACTCTATACCCTACACTCTATACCCTACACTATACACTCTATACCCTACACTCTACACCATACACTCTATACTCTATACCCTACACTCTATACTCTATACCCTACAATCTATACCCTACACTCTATACCCTACACTCTACACTCTATACCCTACACTCTATACCATACAATCTATCCCTACACTCTACACTCTATACCCTACACTCTATACCCTACACTCTATACCATACACTCTATACCCTACACTATACACCATACACTCTATACTCTATACTCTATACCCTACACTCTATACTCTATACCCTACAATCTATACCCTACACTCTATACCCTACACTCTATACCCTACACTCTATACCCTACACTCTACACTCTATACCATACACTCTATACCCTACACTCTACACTCTATACCCTACACTCTATACCCTACACTCTACACTCTATACCCTACACTCTATATCATACACTCTATACCCTACACTCTATACCATACACTCTATACCCTACACTCTACACCCTACACTCTATACCCTACACTCTATACCCTACACTCTATACCCTACACTCTATACTATACACTCTATACCCTACACTCTATACCCTACACTCTACACTCTATACCCTATACTCTATAACATACACTCTATACACTACACTCTATACCTTACACTCTATACCCTACAATCTGCACTCTACACCCTACACTTTATACACTACACTCTATACCCTACACTCTATACCCTACACTCTATACCCTACACTCTACACCCTACACTCTATACCCTACACTCTATACTATACACTCTATACCCTACACTCTCTACCCTACAGTCTATACCCTACACTCTATACCCTACACTCTATACCCTACACTATACACTCTATACCCTACACTCTACACCATACACTCTATACTCTATACCCTACACTCTATACTCTATACCCTACAATCTATACACTACACTCTATACCCTACACTCTACACTCTATACCCTAAACTCTATACCATACACTCTATCCCTACACTCTACACTCTATACCCTACACTCTATACCCTACACTCTATACCCTACACTCTATACCCTACACTCTACACCATACACTCTATACTCTATACCCTACACTCTATACTCTATACCCTACAATCTATACCCTACACTCTATACCCTAAACTCTATACCCTACACTCTATACCCTACACTCTACACCATACACTCTATACCCTACACTCTACACTCTATACCCTACACTCTACACTCTATACCCTACACTCTATATCATACACTCTATACCCTACACTCTATACCATACACTCTATACCCTACACTCTATACCCTACACTCTACACCCTACACTCTATACCCTACACTCTATACCCTGCACTCTATACTATACACTCTATACCCTACACTCTATACCCTACACTCTATACCCTACACTCTACACCCTACACTCTATAACATACACTCTATTCACTACACTCTATACCTTACACTCTATACCCTACACTCTACACTCTATACCCTACACTCTATACCCTACACTCTACACTCTATACCCTACACTCTATATCATACACTCTATACCCTACACTCTATACCATACACTCTATACCCTACACTCTACACCCTACACTCTATACCCTACACTCTATACCCTACACTCTATACCCTACACTCTATACTATACACTCTATACCCTACACTCTATACCCTACACTCTACACTCTATACCCTATACTCTATAACATACACTCTATACACTACACTCTATACCTTACACTCTATACCCTACAATCTGCACTCTACACCCTACACTTTATACACTACACTCTATACCCTACACTCTATACCCTACACTCTATACCCTACACTCTACACCCTACACTCTATACCCTACACTCTATACTATACACTCTATACCCTACACTCTCTACGCTACAGTCTATACCCTACACTCTATACCCTACACTCTACACTCTATACCCTATACTCTATAACATACACTCTATACACTACACTCTATACCTTACACTCTATAACCTACAATCTGCACTCTACACCCTACACTTTATACACTACACTCTATACCCTACACTCTATACCCTACACTCTATACCCTACACTCTACACCCTACACTCTATACCCTACACTCTATACTATACACTCTATACCCTACACTCTCTACGCTACAGTCTATACCCTACACTCTATACCCTACACTCTATACCCTACACTATACACTCTATACCCTACACTCTACACCATACACTCTATACTCTATACCCTACACTCTATACTCTATACCCTACAATCTATACCCTACACTCTATACCCTACACTCTACACTCTATACCCTAAACTCTATACCATACACTCTATCCCTACACTCTACACTCTATACCCTACACTCTATACCCTACACTCTATACCCTACACTCTATACCTTACACTCTACACCATACACTCTATACTCTATACCCTACACTCTATACTCTATACCCTACAATCTATACCCTACACTCTATACCCTAAACTCTATACCCTACACTCTATACCCTACACTCTACACTCTATACCATACACTCTATACCCTACACTCTACACTCTATACCCTACACTCTACACTCTATACCCTACACTCTATATCATACACTCTATACCCTACACTCTATACCCTACACTCAACACCCTACACTCTATACCCTACACTCTATACCCTACACTCTACACCCTACACTCTATACCCTACACCATACACTCTATACCCTATACTCTATACCCTACACTCTACACTCTATACCCTACAATCTATACCCTACACTCTATACCCTACACTCTATACCCTACACTCTACACTCTATACCCTACACTCTATACCCTACACTCTATACCCTAAACTCTACACCCTACACTCTATACCCTACACGCTACACTCTATACCCTACACTCTATACCCTACACTCTATACCATACACTCTATACCCTACACACTATACCCTACACTCTATACCCTAAACTCTACACCCTACACTCTATAACATACACTCTATACACTACACTCTATACCCTACAATCTGCACTCTACACCCTACACTCTATACCCTACACTCTATACCCTACACTCTACACTTTATACCCTACACTCTATACCCTACACTCTATACCCTAAATCTATACCCTACACTCAAAACCATACACTCTACACCCTACACTCTATACCCTACACTCTATACCCTACACTCTATACCCTACACTCTATACCCTACACTCTATACCCTACACTATACACTCTATACCCTACACTCTACACCATACACTCTATACTCTATACCCTACACTCTATACTCTATACCCTACAATCTATACCCTACACTCTATACCCTACACTCTACACTCTATACCCTACACTCTATACCATACAATCTATCCCTACACTCTACACTCTATACCCTACACTCTATACCCTACACTCTATACCATACACTCTATACCCTACACTATACACCATACACTCTATACTCTATACTCTATACCCTACACTCTATACTCTATACCCTACAATCTATACCCTACACTCTATACCCTACACTCTATACCCTACACTCTATACCCTACACTCTACACTCTATACCATACACTCTATACCCTACACTCTACACTCTATACCCTACACTCTATACCCTACACTCTACACTCTATACCCTACACTCTATATCATACACTCTATACCCTACACTCTATACCATACACTCTATACCCTACACTCTACACCCTACACTCTATACCCTACACTCTATACCCTACACTCTATACCCTACACTCTATACTATACACTCTATACCCTACACTCTATACCCTACACTCTACACTCTATACCCTATACTCTATAACATACACTCTATACACTACACTCTATACCTTACACTCTATACCCTACAATCTGCACTCTACACCCTACACTTTATACACTACACTCTATACCCTACACTCTATACCCTACACTCTATACCCTACACTCTACACCCTACACTCTATACCCTACACTCTATACTATACACTCTATACCCTACACTCTCTACCCTACAGTCTATACCCTACACTCTATACCCTACACTCTATACCCTACACTATACACTCTATACCCTACACTCTACACCATACACTCTATACTCTATACCCTACACTCTATACTCTATACCCTACAATCTATACACTACACTCTATACCCTACACTCTACACTCTATACCCTAAACTCTATACCATACACTCTATCCCTACACTCTACACTCTATACCCTACACTCTATACCCTACACTCTATACCCTACACTCTATACCCTACACTCTACACCATACACTCTATACTCTATACCCTACACTCTATACTCTATACCCTACAATCTATACCCTACACTCTATACCCTAAACTCTATACCCTACACTCTATACCCTACACTCTACACCATACACTCTATACCCTACACTCTACACTCTATACCCTACACTCTACACTCTATACCCTACACTCTATATCATACACTCTATACCCTACACTCTATACCATACACTCTATACCCTACACTCTATACCCTACACTCTACACCCTACACTCTATACCCTACACTCTATACCCTGCACTCTATACTATACACTCTATACCCTACACTCTATACCCTACACTCTATACCCTACACTCTACACCCTACACTCTATAACATACACTCTATTCACTACACTCTATACCTTACACTCTATACCCTACACTCTACACTCTATACCCTACACTCTATACCCTACACTCTACACTCTATACCCTACACTCTATATCATACACTCTATACCCTACACTCTATACCATACACTCTATACCCTACACTCTACACCCTACACTCTATACCCTACACTCTATACCCTACACTCTATACCCTACACTCTATACTATACACTCTATACCCTACACTCTATACCCTACACTCTACACTCTATACCCTATACTCTATAACATACACTCTATACACTACACTCTATACCTTACACTCTATACCCTACAATCTGCACTCTACACCCTACACTTTATACACTACACTCTATACCCTACACTCTATACCCTACACTCTATACCCTACACTCTACACCCTACACTCTATACCCTACACTCTATACTATACACTCTATACCCTACACTCTCTACGCTACAGTCTATACCCTACACTCTATACCCTACACTCTATACCCTACACTATACACTCTATATCCTACACTCTACACCATACACTCTATACTCTATACCCTACACTCTATACTCTATACCCTACAATCTATACCCTACACTCTATACCCTACACTCTACACTCTATACCCTAAACTCTATACCATACACTCTATCCCTACACTCTACACTCTATACCCTACACTCTATACTCTACACTCTATACCCTACACTCTATACCCTACACTCTACACCATACACTCTATACTCTATACCCTACACTCTATACTCTATACCCTACAATCTATACCCTACACTCTATACCCTAAACTCTATACCCTACACTCTATACCCTACACTCTACACTCTATACCATACACTCTATACCCTACACTCTACACTCTATACCCTACACTCTACACTCTATACCCTACACTCTATATCATACACTCTATACCCTACACTCTATACCCTACACTCAACACCCTACACTCTATACCCTACACTCTATACCCTACACTCTACACCCTACACTCTATACCCTACACCATACACTCTATACCCTATACTCTATACCCTACACTCTACACTCTATACCCTACAATCTATACCCTACACTCTATACCCTACACTCTATACCCCACACTCTACACTCTATACCCTACACTCTATACCCTACACTCTATACCCTAAACTCTACACCCTACACTCTATACCCTACACGCTACACTCTATACCCTACACTCTATACCCTACACTCTATACCATACACTCTATACCCTACACACTATACCCTACACTCTATACCCTAAACTCTACACCCTACACTCTATAACATACACTCTATACACTACACTCTATACCCTACAATCTGCACTCTACACCCTACACTCTATACCCTACACTCTATACCCTACACTCTACACTTTATACCCTACACTCTATACCCTACACTCTATACCCTACACTCTATACCCTACACTTAAAACCATACACTCTACACCCTACACTCTATACCCTACACTCTATACCCTACACTCTATACCCTACACTCTATACCCTACACTATACACTCTATACCCTACACTCTACACCATACACTCTATACTCTATACCCTACTCTCTATACTCTATACCCTACAATCTATACCCTACACTCTATACCCTACACTCTACACTCTATACCCCACACTCTATACCATACAATCTATCCCTACACTCTACACTCTATACCCTACACTCTATACCCTACACTCTATACCCTACACTCTATACCCTACACTCTACACCATACACTCTATACTCTATACCCTACACTCTATACTCTATACCCTACAATCTATACCCTACACTCTATACCCTACACTCTATACCCTACACTCTATACCCTACACTCTACACTCTATACCATACACTCTATACCCTACACTCTACACTCTATACCCTACACTCTACACTCTATACCCTACACTCTATATCATACACTCTATACCCTACACTCTATACCATACACTCTATACCCTACACTCTATACCCTACACTCTACACCCTACACTCTATACCCTACACTCTATACCCTACACTCTATACCCTACACTCTATACTATACACTCTATACCCTACACTCTATACCCTACACTCTACACTCTATACCCTATACTCTATAACATACACTCTATACACTACACTCTATACCTTACACTCTATACCCTACAATCTGCACTCTACACCCTACACTTTATACACTACACTCTATACCCTACACTCTATACCCTACACTCTATACCCTACACTCTACACCCTACACTCTATACCCTACACTCTATACTATACACTCTATACCCTACACTCTCTACCCTACAGTCTATACCATACACTCTATACCCTACACTCTATACCCTACACTATACACTCTATACCCTACACTCTACACCATACACTCTATACTCTATACCCTACACTCTATACTCTATACCCTACAATCTATACACTACACTCTATACCCTACACTCTACACTCTATACCCTAAACTCTATACCATACACTCTATCCCTACACTCTACACTCTATACCCTACACTCTATACCCTACACTCTATACCCTACACTCTATACCCTACACTCTACACCATACACTCTATACTCTATACCCTACACTCTATACTCTATACCCTACAATCTATACCCTACACTCTATACCCTAAACTCTATACCCTACACTCTATACCCTACACTCTACACCATACACTCTATACCCTACACTCTACACTCTACACTCTATACCCTACACTCTACACTCTATACCCTACACTCTATATCATACACTCTATACCCTACACTCTATACCATACACTCTATACCCTACACTCTATACCCTACACTCTACACCCTACACTCTATACCCTACACTCTATACCCTACACTCTATACCCTACACTCTATACTATACACTCTATACCCTACACTCTATACCCTACACTCTACACCATACACTCTATACCCTACACTCTACACTCTACACTCTATACCCTACACTCTACACTCTATACCCTACACTCTATATCATACACTCTATACCCTACACTCTATACCATACACTCTATACCCTACACTCTATACCCTACACTCTACACCCTACACTCTATACCCTACACTCTATACCCTACACTCTATACTATACACTCTATACCCTAAACTCTATACCCTACACTCTATACCCTACACTCTACACCCTACACTCTATACCCTACACTCTATACTATACACTCTATACCCTACACTCTCTACCCTACAGTCTCTACCCTACACTTTATACCTTACAATCTATACCCTACACTCTATACCCTACACTCTATACCCTACACTCTATACCATACACTCTATACCCTACACTCTATACCCTACACCCTACACTCTATACCCTACACTCTATACCCTACATTCTGCACTCTACACCCTACACTTTATACCCTACACTCTATACCCTACACTCTATACTCTACACTCTACACTTTATACCCTACACTCTACACTCTATACCCTACACTCTATACCCTATACTCTATACCCTACACTCTATACCCTACACTCTATACCATACACTCTATACCATACACTCTACACCCTACACTTTATACCATACACTCTATACCCTACACTCTACACTCTATACCCTACACTCTATACCCTACACTCTACACTCTATACCATACACTCTATACCATACATTCTATACCCTACACTCTATACCATACACTCTATACCATACACTCTATACCCTACACTCTATACCATACACTCTATACCCTACACTCAACACCCTACACTCTATACCCTACACTCTATACCCTACACTCTACACTCTATACCCTACACTCTATACCCTACACCATACACTCTATACCCTATATTCTATACCCTACACTCTACACTCTATACCCTACAATCTATACCCTACACTCTATACCCTACACTCTATACCCTACACTCTACACTCTATACCCTACACTCTATACCATACACTCTATACCCTACACTCTACACCCTACACTCTATACCCTACACGCTACACTCTATACCCTACACTCTATACCCTACACTCTATACCATACACTCTATACCCTACACACTATACCCTACACTCTATACCCTAAACTCTACACCCTACACTCTATAACATACACTCTATACACTACACTCTATACCCTACAATCTGCACTCTACACCCTACACTCTATACCCTACACTCTATACCCTACACTCTACACTTTATACCCTACACTCTATACCCTACACTCTATACCCTACACTCTATACCCTACACTCTATACCCTACACTATACACTCAATACCCTACACTCTACACCATACACTCTATACTCTATACCCTACACTCTATACTCTATACCCTACACTCTATACCCTACACTCTATACGCTACACTCTATACCCTACACTCTACACTCTATACCATACACTCTATCTCTACACTCTACACTCTATACCCTACACTCTATACCCTACAATCTCTTACATACACTCTATACACTACACTCTATACCTTACACTCTACACCCTACACTCTATACCCTACACTCTATACCCTAAACTCTACACTCCATACCCTACACTCTATAACATACACTCTATACCCTACACTCTATACCCTACACTCTAATCCCTACACTCTACACTCTATACCCTACACTCCATACCCTACACTCTATACCATACACTCTATACCCTACACTCTATACCCTACACTCTATACCCTACACTCTATACCCTACACTATACACTCAATACCCTACACTCTACACCATACACTCTATACTCTATACCCTACACTCTATACTCTATACCCTACACTCTATACCCTACACTCTATACGCTACACTCTATACCCTACACTCTACACTCTATACCATACACTCTATCTCTACACTCTACACTCTATACCCTACACTCTATACCCTACAATCTCTTACATACACTCTATACACTACACTCTATACCTTACACTCTACACCCTACACTCTATACCCTACACTCTATACCCTAAACTCTACACTCCATACCCTACACTCTATAACATACACTCTATACCCTACACTCTATACCCTACACTCTAATCCCTACACTCTACACTCTATACCCTACACTCCATACCCTACACTCTATACCATACACTCTATACCATACACTCTACACCATACACTTTATACCATAATCTATACCCTACACTCTACACTCTATACCCTACACTCTATACCCTACACTCTATACCATACACTCTATACCATACACTCTATACCATACACTCTATACCATACACTCTATACCATAGACTCTATACCTTACACTCAACACCCTACACTCTATACCTTACACTCTATACCCTACACTCTATACCCTACACTCTACACTCTACACTCTATACCCTACACTCTATAAATACACTCTATACCCTACACTCTATAACATACACTCTATACCCCCTACACTCTATACCATACACTCTACACCCTACACTCTACACTCTATACCCTACACTCTATACCCTATACTCTATACCCTACACTCTATACCCTACACTCTATACCCTACACTCTATACCGTACACTCTATACCCCACACTCTATACCCTACACTCTATACCCCACACTCTACACCCTACACTCTATACCCTACACTCTATGCCCTACACTCTATACCCTACACTCTACACCCTACACTCTATACCCTACACTCTATACCCTACACTCTATACCCTAACATCACCACAGATTACTTTTAAGAAAGGTCGCTCAATCAAGGATAGAGTGGTCCACAGTCATTTCACCCAACCCTCTGTGTCTACCTCTGATTCCACCTGGTTAGGTGGTCGTATTATTATTATTATTATTATTATTATTATTTATTGTTATAGCGCCATTTATTCCATGGCGCTTTACATGTGAGGAGGGGTATACATAATGAAAACAAGTACAATAATCTTAAACAATACAAGTCATAACTGGTACAGGAGGAATGAGGACCCTGCCCGCGAGGGCTCACAATCTACAAGGGATGGGTGAGAATACAGTAGGTGAGGGTAGAGATGGTCATGCAGCGGTTTGGTCGATCGGTGGTAGCTGCAGGTTGTAGGCTTGTCTGAAGAGGTGGGTCTTCAGGTTCTTTTTGAAGGTTTCGATGGTAGGCGAGAGTCTGATGTGTTGTGGTAGAGGGTTCCAGAGTAGGGGTGATACGCGAGAGAAATCTTGTATACGATTGTGGGAAGTGGAGATAAGAGGGGAGTAGAGTAGGAGATCTTGTGAGGATCGGAGGTTGCGGGTAGGTAAGTACCGGGAGACGAGGTCACAGATGTATGGAGGAGACAGGTTGTGGATGGCTTTGTACGTCATGGTTAGGGTTTTGTAGTGGAGTCTCTGGGCAATGGGGAGCCAGTGAAGGGATTGACAGAGGGGAGAGGCCGGGGAATAGCGGGGGGACAAGTGGATTAGTCGGGCAGCAGAGTTTAGAATAGATTGGAGGGGTGCGAGAGTGTTAGCGGGGAGGCCACAGAGCAGGAGGTTGCAGTAGTCAAGGCGAGAGATGATGAGGGCATGGACTAGGGTTTTTGCAGATTCATGGTTGAGGAATGAACGGATTCGTGAAATATTTTTGAGTTGCAGTCGGCAGGAAGTGGAAAGGGCTTGGATATGTGGTTTGAAGGAGAGATCAGCTTCAAGGATTACCCCGAGGCAGCGAGCTTGTGGGACTGGGGAGAGTGGGCAGCCATTTACTGTAATTGATAGGTTCGTTGGGGGGGTCGCGTGAGATGGGGGAAAGATGATGAATTCTGTTTTGTCCATGTTAAGTTTCAAAAATCTAGCGGAGAAGAAGGATGAAATAGTGGACAGACATTGAGGGATTCTGGTTAGAAGGGAGGTGATATCTGGTCCAGAGATGTAGATCTGTGTGTCGTCAGCATAGAGGTGATACTGAAAGCCATGAAATTCTATGAGCTGTCCCAGGCCAAAGGTGTAAATGGAGAAGAGCAAGGGCCCAAGGACTGAACCTTGTGGGACTCCGACAGATAGAGGGCGAGGTGAGGAGGTGGTGTGTGAGTGGGAGACGCTGAATGTCCGGTCTGTTAGGTATGATGAGATCCAGGATAGGGCCAAGTCTGCGATGCCAAGGGATGAGAGGGTTTGTAATAATAGGGAATGGTCCACTGTGTCAAAGGCAGCCGACAGGTCGAGGAGGAGGAGGACAGAGTAGTGTCGCTTGCTCTTGGCGGTTAAGAGGTCATTGGTGACTTTAGTTAGGGCAGTTTCGGTGGAATGGTGTGACCGGAAGCCAGATTGTAGGCGGTCAAAGAGGGAGCAGGAAGAGAGATGGGAGGACAGTTCAAGGTAAACGTGTTGTTCCAGTAGTTTGGAGGCATAGGGGAGAAGTGATATAGGGCGATAGCTAGATACAGAGGATGGGTCAAGAGAGGGCTTTTTGAGGATAGGTGTGATGGAGGCATGTTTAAAGCTTGAGGGGAAAACACCAGTTGTTAGAGATAAGTTGAAGAGATGGGTTAGGGTTGGGATGAAGATTGTGGTGAGGTTTGGGATGAGGTGGGATGGGAGTGGGTCAAGTGCACAGGTGGTGAGATGTGATCTTGAGAGTAGAGTGGAGAGTTGATCTTCTGTAATGGTGGAGAAGTTGGTTTTGGAGGTGGAGGGCTGTGAAATCGGGAGGAAGAGCTCTGGGGGTTGTTGACCAAAACTGTCTCTAATGCTATCAATCTTCTGCTTGAAAAATGAGGCAAAGTCTTCAGCAGAGATAAGTGGGGAGGGAGGAGGTGCTGGGGGACGGAGGAGAGAATTGAAGGTGTTGAATAACTGTTTAGGGTTGTGAGAGAGGGAGGATATGAGAGATGAGAAGTAGGTTTGTTTAGCTGTGGCAAGTGTGGTCTTGAAAGTAGTGAGGGACTGTTTGAATGCGATGAAGTGCTCGTTAGAGTGGGATCTTTTCCATCTGCGCTCAGCAGCTCTGGAAGCTCGCCTAAGTTCTTTGGTCAGGCTGGTGTGCCAGGGCTGTCTGTTGATTTTGCGAGCATTGGTATGTGTTAGTGGGGCAGCAGATTCCAAAGCTACAGCTATTGTGGTATTATATAGAGCAGCAGCGTCATCCGCATTGTGTATGGAACTTATGTCTGTGAGGGGGAGGAGGGATTCAGAGAATGAATGTAGGTCAAGATGTTTAATATTTCTGCGAGGGTGTGAAAGTTTGTGGGGTGGGGATTGTAGACATGGAGTGGAGAGAGATGAGAATGTGAGAAAGTTGTGGTCAGAGAGAGGAAGAGGTGAGTTAGAGAGGTTAGATAGAGAGCAGAGGCGGGTGAAGATGAGGTCCAGTGTGTGACCGTCTTTGTGAGTGGCTGCAGAAGACCATTGAGTGAGGCTGAAGGAGGAAGTGAGAGATAGAAGTTTAGTGGCAGCTGAGAGGGAAGTGTCAATGGGTATGTTGAAGTCGCCCATGATGATAGTGGGGATGTCCGCAGAAAGGAAATGAAGTAGCCAGGTGGTGAAGTGGTCAAAGAAGATGGTGGCTGGCCCTGGGGGGCGGTAAATGACAGCCAGTTGGAGGTTGGTGGGGGAATAGATGCGCATAGAGTGCACCTCAAAGGAAGGGAGGGTAACAGAGGGTGGCAGTGGGATTGGGGTGAAGGAGCAGTTATCTGACAGGAGAAAACCAACTCCTCCGCCATGTTTGCTGCTGGGGCGGGGTGTGTGGGAAAGGTGGAAGCCACCGTAAGAGAGTGCAGCAGGGGAGACTGAGTCAGAGGGGGTGAGCCAGGTTTCGGTGATGGCAAGGAAGGAAAGTTTGGTAGTAACAAAGAGATCATGGATGTAGGAGAGCTTGTTGCAGACAGAGCGAGCGTTCCACAGAGCTCCCGTTAGTGGGACTGGGGAAGCGGGGGCTGGGTGAATGGGTATTAGGTTAGAGAGGTTACGGAAGTTTGTGCTAGAGCGTGGATGGGAGGTAGAAATGATTGTGGGAATATGGTGAGGAGGACCAGGATTTGGAGAGATATCACCAGCAGTAAGAAGGAGCAGAGAAAGTGTTAGCAGGTGGGAGCAGGAGAGGGCTTGAGGGGGCTGTCTGTGCTTGGAGACAGAGGATTGTATGTTAAGGAACAGTTTGGAGGAGGAGGTGAGGTGGATGGGGAGGATTGAAGAGGAGATGAACAGTAAGGGGTGCTATAAATGTGGTAACTGCAAGTATTGTGGCTCTATTAGTCAGGGTAAAGAATTTAGGAGCAATGTGACAGGGAAAAGTTTTTCTATACACCAGTTCATTAATTGCAAAACTAGAGGTGTTCTATATAAGATTACGTGTATATGTGGTATCGAGTATGTAGGAAAGACCAGTAGAGAACTAAGAAGAAGAGTTGGAAAACATCATAGGGATACCATCAATAAAAAAGATACCCCTGTAGCGAACCATATTAATACATTTCACAATGGCAATCTGAGAGGAGTGAAATTTATGGGGATAGAGAGAATTGCCCAACCCCAGAGAGGGGGTGACTGGGACAAACGTATTCTGCAAAGAGAATGTAGGTGGATTTTTCGCTTGCAAACTCAAAGCCCTATGGGCCTTAACGAGCAACTCAACTTTTCTTCCTTCTTGTAGGTATAGATGCTCAATAGGGACTCTAGAATAGGGACAGCCGCCGTTGAGTGGGGGCGCCTCTGCGCAGGTTCTTAGGGTGCCAACCTCCGCGTTAGGCAGGTTTTGTGTAGCTAGGGGATAATAGGGGGAAGACTGAAGGGTCACCCTTTACTGTCCTTTCCCTGGTATGGGTATATGGGAAGGAGGTTCATCGTGTCCCCCCCTTTTTTCCTTCGTCCCTTTTTTCTTCTTTTTTCTTTTTCTCTTTTTCTTTTTTACTTTTTTACTTTTTGCTTTTGTTTTGCTTCAGCCATACGTAATGTATAGGTATATATATTTTTTCAAAGTGTTTATTACTTTTTGTATTTTTCCGGTTTTTTATTTGCTCGGTTTGTTCATTATTACAAACTGTATTTCATCTACTGATCCGATATCTGTGTGAGGGGTTTTCCTGAAGAATGAGACACTATTAAAATCAATATTCCGCTGCTGGTATGATAAGAATGTGGACTATGTAAAAATGCACATTACCTTTATTAAAGGGACAGCATCCACAGGGAGTGTGCTGATATACATATTGTGGATGTGCGGAACCCAGAGCTGGTTTGATTAATAAGGAGCTCATTGGGGTTATTTGAAGCGCGACTCTGATCATGTGATCATGAGACGACTATGACGTGTTTGGGTCAGGATGCGGCATGTAATCATCTAAGGGAAATGATGGGCGCACCTCCCGAAAATGTCCGCCTACTCGGGCTTTGCGGCACCTTTAAGCACAGCAATTTGTGTAGCGCTATTCGCGTCCCCGGGAGACCGGAAGTGATTCTCCGATAACCGGAAGCACGCGGCCTGGAGATACACATGGCGGCTACGTCATCCTGAGATGCGCAGCGTGCGGGCGACAGCAACCGGAAATGGGTTGCCGGCAGCCACGCACGCGCTGCATGGAGAAAACTATTTAAGACAGGTAAAGCTCATATGGAGTAGCAACGCTCGTATACATGAGAGAATATATGTCATCACACCCCTGATGATTTGAAAAAAGAAACACGTCGGGAGACATAGACCTCTGCCGGGATTAATGGATAGTATGGCATGATCCGCATCAAAGTCCCGAAAACTCTGTGAGAGGGGCATCGCTGAGAGCATTGGTCCCACAGGATGAGTATAAAATATAACGCTGCTAGTATATGTATCCACGCATAGATACCCATTGAACATATGCCTATATGTATCTATTTTTTTGAGGCATATGTGTATTCTGGTACTATTGGTGGGTTTGAATCTAAAAGGTTGGGGTGCGGCCCGCCTTCTATTACCTGCTGAGCTTGCTCATCTATTGTTGTAGCACCATATGGGTAACAATGCCCTAAACATATGAGTGATCTACAAACATCGTTGTATTTGGTTTTTACCTGTAGTCTGTTTTGTGTTTTTTGTGGTCGTTCTCGGCTTTTTAAAAACACTGGCACTTGTGTTTCACTTTTGGTTTTTGTTTGTGAGTTTTATAAGGATCTAAGTAAAAGTTAAGTTTTATATTTACCCTTTAACCCGCTGCTAGACTGGGAATTATTGGTTATTGGAAGTACTGTCCTTGCTGTTATATAACCCTACAATCTATACCCTACACTCTATACCCTACACTCTATACCCTACACTCTATACCCTACACTCTATACCCCACACTCTATACCATACACTCTATACCCTACACTCTACACCCTACACTCTATACCCCACACTCTATACCCTACACTCTACACCCTACACTCTATACCCTAAACTCTATACCCTACACTCTATACCCTACACTCTACACTCTACACTCTATACCCTACACTCTATACCATACACTCTACACCCTACAATCTACACTCTATACCCTACACTCTATACCCTACACTCTATACCCTACACTCTATACCCTACACTCTATACCCTACACGCTACACCCTATACCCTACACTCTACACTCTATACCCTACAATCTATAACCTACACTCTATACCCTATACTCTGCACTCTATACCCTACACTCTATACCCTACACTCTATACCCTACACTATACACTCTATACCCTACACTCTACACCATACACTCTATACCCTATACTCTACACCCTACACTCTACACTCCATACCCTACAATCTATACCCTACACTCTATACCCTACACTCTATACCCTACACTCTACACTCTATACCCTACACTCTATACCATACACTCTATACCCTACACTCTATACCCTACACGCTACACTTTATACCCTACACTCTATACCCTACACTCTATACCCTACACTCTATACCCTAGACGCTATACCCTACAATCTATACCCTACACTCTGTACCCTACACTCTATAGCCCAACACTCTATACCCTACATTCTATACCCTACACTCTATACCCTACACTCTATACCATACACTCTACACTCTATACCCTACACTCTATACCCTACACTCTATACCATACACTCTACACTCTATACCCTACACTCTGATCCCTACACTCTACACTCTATACCCTACACTCTATACCCTACACTCTATACCCTACACTCTACACTCTATTCCGTTCACTCTATACCCTACACTCTATACCCTGCACTCTACATGCTACACTCTATACCCTACACTGTATAGTATACACTCTATACCCTACACTCTACACTCTCTACCCTACACTCTACACTCTATACCCTACAATCTATACCCTACACTCTATACCCTACACTCTATACCCTACACTCTATACCCTACACTCTATACCCTACACTCTACACCCTCCACTCTATACCCCACACTCTATACCCTACACTCTACACCCTACACTCTATACCCTAAACTCTATACCCTACACTCTATACCATACACTCTACACCCTATACCATACACTCTATACCCTACACTCTATACCCTACACTCTATACCCTACACTCTACACTCTATACCCTACACTCTATACCATACACTCTATACCCTACACTCTACACCCTACACTCTATACCCTACACTCTATACCCTAAACTCTACACCCTACACTCTATACCCTACACTCTAAACTTTATACCCTACACTCTATACCCTACACTCTATACCCTACACTCTATACCCTACACTCTATACCCTACACTCTATACCCTACACTATATACTCTATACCCTACACTCTATACCCTACACGCTATACCCTACACTCTATACCCTACACTCTACACCCTACACTATACACTCTATACCCTATACTCTATACCCTACACTCTACACTCCATACCCTACAATCTATACCCTACACTCTATACCCTACACTCTATACCCTACAGTCTCTACCCTACACTCTACACCCTACAATCTATAACCTACGCTCTATACCCTATACTCTACACTCTATACCCTACACTCTACACTCTATACCCTACACTCTATACCATACACTCTATACCCTACACTCTATACCCTAAACTCTACACCCTACACTCTATACCCTACACGATACACTCTATACCCTACACTCTATACCCTACACTCTACACCATACACTCTATACCCTACACACTATACCCTACACTCTATACCCTAAACTCTACACCCTACACTCTATAACATACACTCTATACACTACACTTTATACCCTACAATCTGCACTCTACACCCTACACTTTATACCCTACACTCTATACCCTACACTCTATACCCTACACTCTACACTTTATACCCTACACTCTATACCCTACACTCTATACCCTACACTCTATACCCTACACTCAATACCATACACTCTACACCCTACACCCTATACCCTACACTCTATACCCTACACTCTATACCCTACACTCTATACCCTACACTATACACTCTATACCCTACACTCTACACCATACACTCTATACTCTATACCCTACACTCTATACTCTATACCCTACAATCTATACCCTACACTCTATACCCTACACTCTATACCATACACTCTATCCCTACACTCTACACTCTATACCCTACACTCTATACCATACACTCTATACCCTACACTCTATACCCTACAATCTCTTACATACACTCTATACACTACACTCTATGCCTTACACTCTACACCCTACACTCTATACCCTACACTCTATACCCTAAACTCTACACTCTATACCCTACACTCTATAACATACACTCTATACCATACACTCTATACCATACACTCTACACCCTACACTCTATACCCTACACTCTATACCCTAAACTCTACACTCTATACCCTACACTCTATAACATACACTCTATACCCTACACTCTATACCCTACACTCTAATCCCTACACTCTACACTCTATACCCTACACTCCATACCCTACACTCTATACCATACACGCTATACCCTACACTCTATACCCTACACTCTATACCCTACACTCTATACCATACACTCTACACCCTACACTTTATACCATAATCTATACCCTACACTCTACACTCTATACCCTACACTCTATACCCTACACTCTATACCATACACTCTATACCATACACTCTATACCCTACACTCTATACCATACACTCTATACCTTACACTCAACACCCTACACTCTATACCTTACACTATACCCTACACTCTATACCCTACACTCTATACCCTACACTCTATACCATACACTCTATCCCTACACTCTACACTCTATACCCTACACTCTATACCATACACTCTATACCCTACACTCTATACCCTACAATCTCTTACATACACTCTATACACTACACTCTATGCCTTACACTCTACACCCTACACTCTATACCCTACACTCTATACCCTAAACTCTACACTCTATACCCTACACTCTATAACATACACTCTATACCATACACTCTATACCATACACTCTACACCCTACACTCTATACCCTACACTCTATACCCTAAACTCTACACTCTATACCCTACACTCTATAACATACACTCTATACCCTACACTCTATACCCTACACTCTAATCCCTACACTCTACACTCTATACCCTACACTCCATACCCTACACTCTATACCATACACGCTATACCCTACACTCTATACCCTACACTCTATACCCTACACTCTATACCATACACTCTACACCCTACATTTTATACCATAATCTATACCCTACACTCTACACTCTATACCCTACACTCTATACCCTACACTCTATACCATACACTCTATACCATACACTCTATACCCTACACTCTATACCATACACTCTATACCTTACACTCAACACCCTACACTCTATACCTTACACTATACCCTACACTCTATACCCTACACTCTACACTCTATACCCTACACTCTACACTCTATACCCTACACTCTATAACATACACTCTATACCCTACACTCTATACCATACACTCTATACCCTACACTCTATACCCTACACTCTATACCCTACACTCTATACCCTAAACTCTACACTCTATACCCTACACTCTATAACATACACTCTATACACTACACTCTATACCTTACACTCTATACCCTACAATCTGCACTCTACACCCTACACTTTATACCCTACACTCTATACCCTACACTCTATACCCTACACTATACACTTTATACCCTACACTCTATACCCTACACTCTACACTCTATACCCTACACTCTATACCCTACACTCTATACCATACACTCTACACCCTACACTCTATACCCTACACTCTATACCCTACACTCTATACCCTACACTCTATACCCTACACTCTATACCCTACACTCTACACCATACACTCTATACTCTATACCCTACACTCTATGCTCTATACCCTACAATCTATACCCTACACTCTATACCCTACACTCTATACGCTACACTCTATACCATACACTCTATACCCTACACTCTATACTCTACACCCTACACTCTATACCATACACTCTATACCCTACACTCTATACCCTACACTCTATACCCTACACTCTATACCCTACAATCTCTTACATACACTCTATACACTACACTCTATACCTTACACTCTATACCCTACACTCTATACCATACACTCTATACCATACACTCTACACCCTACACTCTATACCCTAAACTCTACACTCTATACCCTACACTCTATACCCTACACTCTAATCCCTACACTCTACACTCTATACCCTACACTCCATACCCTACACTCTATACCCTACACTCTATACCCTATACTCTATACCCTACACTCTATACCCTACACTCTATACCATACACTCTATACCATACACTCTACACCCTACACTTTATACCATACACTCTATACCCTACACTCTACACTCTATACCCTACACTCTATACCCTACACTCTACACTCTATACCATACACTCTATACCATACATTCTATACCCTACACTCTATACCATACACTCTATACCATACACTCTATACCCTACACTCTATACCATACACTCTATACCCTACACTCAACACCCTACACTCTATACCTTACACTCTATACCCTACACTCTATACCCTACACTCTATACCCTACACTCTACACTCTATACCCTATACTCTATAACATACACTCTATACCCTACACTCTATACCCTACACTCTACACCATACACTCTATACTCTATACTCTATACCCTACACTCTATACTCTATACCCTATAATCTATACCCTACACTCTATACCCTACACTCTATACCCTACACTCTATACCCTACACTCTACACTCTATACCATACACTCTATACCCTACACTCTACACTCTATACCCTACACTCTATACCCTACACTCTACACTCTATACCCTACACTCTATATCATTCACTCTATACCCTACACTCTATACCATACACTCTATACCCTACACTCTATACCCTACACTCTACACCCTACACTCTATACCCTACACTCTATACCCTACACTCTATACCCTACACTCTATACTATACACTCTATACCCTACACTCTATGCCCTACACTCTACACTCTATACCCTACACTCTATAACATACACTCTATACACTACACTCTATACCTTACACTCTATACCCTACAATCTGCACTCTACACCCTACACTTTATACCCTACACTCTATACCCTACACTCTATACCCTACACTCTATACCCTACACTCTACACCCTACACTCTATACCCTACACTCTATACTATACACTCTATACACTACACTCTCTACCCTACAGTCTCTACCCTACACTTTATACCCTACAATCTATACCCTACACTCTATACCCTACACTCTATACCCTACACTCTATACCATACACTCTATACCCTACACTCTATACCCTACACTCTATACCCTACACTCTATACCCTAAACTCTACACTCTATACCCTACACTCTATAACATACACTCTATACACTACACTCTATACCTTACACTCTATACCCTACAATCTGCACTCTACACCCTACACTTTATACCCTACACTCTATACCCTACACTCTATACCCTACACTATACACTTTATACCCTACACTCTATACCCTACACTCTACACTCTATACCCTACACTCTATACCCTACACTCTATACCATACACTCTACACCCTACACTCTATACCCTACACTCTATACCCTACACTCTATACCCTACACTCTATACCCTACACTCTATACCCTACACTCTACACCATACACTCTATACTCTATACCCTACACTCTATACTCTATACCCTACAATCTATACCCTACACTCTATACCCTACACTCTATACGCTACACTCTATACCATACACTCTATACCCTACACTCTACACTCTACACCCTACACTCTATACCATACACTCTATACCCTACACTCTATACCCTACACTCTATACCCTACACTCTATACCCTACAATCTCTTACATACACTCTATACACTACACTCTATACCTTACACTCTATACCCTACACTCTATACCATACACTCTATACCATACACTCTACACCCTACACTCTATACCCTAAACTCTACACTCTATACCCTACACTCTATACCCTACACTCTAATCCCTACACTCTACACTCTATACCCTACACTCCATACCCTACACTCTATACCCTACACTCTATACCCTATACTCTATACCCTACACTCTATACCCTACACTCTATACCATACACTCTATACCATACACTCTACACCCTACACTTTATACCATACACTCTATACCCTACACTCTACACTCTATACCCTACACTCTATACCCTACACTCTACACTCTATACCATACACTTTATACCATACATTCTATACCCTACACTCTATACCATACACTCTATACCATACACTCTATACCCTACACTCTATACCATACACTCTATACCCTACACTCAACACCCTACACTCTATACCTTACACTCTATACCCTACACTCTATACCCTACACTCTATACCCTACACTCTACACTCTATACCCTATACTCTATAACATACACTCTATACCCTACACTCTATAACATACACTCTACACTCTATACCCCCTACACTCTATACCATACACTCTACACCCTACACTCTATACCATACACTCTATACCCTACACTCTACACTCTATACCCTACACTCTACACCATACACTCTATACCCTATACCCTACACTATATACCCTACGATCTATACCCTACACTCTATACCCTACACTCTATACCCTACACTTTACACCCTACACTCTATACCCTACACTCTATACCCTACACTCTATACCATACACTCTATACCATACACTCTATACCCTACACTCTATACCCTACACTCTATACCCTAAACTCTACACTCTATAACCTACACTCTATACACTACACTCTATACCTTACACGCTACACTCTACACTCTACAGCCTACACTCTACACTCTAAACTTTATACCCTACACTCTATACCCTACACTCTATACCCTACACTCTACACTTTATACCCTACACTCTATACCCTACACTCTACACACTACATTCTATATTCTACACTCTATACCCTACACTCTATACCATACACTCTACACCATACACTCTATACCCTACACTCTATAACCTACACGCTACACCCTATACCCTACACTCTACACTCTATACCCTACACTCTATACTATACACTCTATACCCTACACTCTATACCCTACACTCTATACCATACACTCTACACTCTATACCCTACACTCTAATCCCTACACTCTACAATCTATACCCTACACTCTATACCCTACACTCTATTCCGTTCACTCTATACCCTGCACTCTACACGCTACACTCTATACCCTTCACTCTATACTATACACTCTATACCCTACACTCTACACTCTCTACCCTACACTCTACACCCTACACTCTATACCATACACTCTATACCCTACACTCTACACTCTATACCCTACAGTCTATACCCTACAGTCTATACCCTACTCTATACCCTACACTCTATACCCTACACTCTTTACCCTACACTCTACACCTTACACTCTATACCTTACACTCTATACCCTACACTCTATACCCTACACTCTACACTCTATACCCTACACTCTACACCATACACTCTATAACATACACTATATACCCTACACTCTACACTCTAAACCCTACACTCTGTACCATACACTCTACACCCTACACTCTATACCATACACTCTATACCCTACACTCTACACTCTATACCCTACACTCTATACCCTACACTATACACTCTATACCCTACACTCTACACCATACACTCTATACCCTATACTCTATACGCTACACTCTACACTCTATACTCTACAATCTATACCCTAAACTCTATACCCTACACTCTATACCCTACACTCTACACTCTATACTCTACACTCTATACCATACACTCTATACCCTACACTCTACACCATACACTCTATACTCTATACCCTACACTCTATACTCTATACCCTACAATCTATACCCTACACTCTATACCCTACACTCTATACCCTACACTCTACAACATACACTCTATACTCTATACTCTATACCCTACACTCTATACTCTATACCCTACAATCTATACCCTACACTCTATACCCTACACTCTATACCATACACTCTATACCCTACACTCTACACTCTACACCCTACACTCTATACCATACACTCTATACCCTACACTCTATACCCTACACTCTATACCCTACACTCTATACCCTACAATCTCTTACATACACTCTATACACTACACTCTATACCTTACACTCTATACCCTACACTCTATACCATACACTCTATACCCTACACTCTATACCCTACACTCTATACCCTACACTCTATACCCTAAACTCTACACTCTATACCCTACACTCTATAACATACACTCTATACACTACACTCTATACCTTACACTCTATACCCTACAATCTGCACTCTACACCCTACACTTTATACCCTACACTCTATACCCTACACTCTATACCCTACACTATACACTTTATACCCTACACTCTATACCCTACACTCTACACTCTATACCCTACACTCTATACCCTACACTCTATACCATACACTCTACACCCTACACTCTATACCCTACACTCTATACCCTACACTCTATACCCTACACTCTATACCCTACACTCTATACCCTACACTCTACACCATACACTCTATACTCTATACCCTACACTCTATACTCTATACCCTACAATCTATACCCTACACTCTATACCCTACACTCTATACGCTACACTCTATACCATACACTCTATACCCTACACTCTACACTCTACACCCTACACTCTATACCATACACTCTATACCCTACACTCTATACCCTACACTCTATACCCTACACTCTATACCCTACAATCTCTTACATACACTCTATACACTACACTCTATACCTTACACTCTATACCCTACACTCTATACCATACACTCTATACCATACACTCTACACCCTACACTCTATACCCTAAACTCTACACTCTATACCCTACACTCTATACCCTACACTCTAATCCCTACACTCTACACTCTATACCCTACACTCCATACCCTACACTCTATACCCTACACTCTATACCCTATACTCTATACCCTACACTCTATACCCTACACTCTATACCATACACTCTATACCATACACTCTACACCCTACACTTTATACCATACACTCTATACCCTACACTCTACACTCTATACCCTACACTCTATACCCTACACTCTACACTCTATACCATACACTTTATACCATACATTCTATACCCTACACTCTATACCATACACTCTATACCATACACTCTATACCCTACACTCTATACCATACACTCTATACCCTACACTCAACACCCTACACTCTATACCTTACACTCTATACCCTACACTCTATACCCTACACTCTATACCCTACACTCTACACTCTATACCCTATACTCTATAACATACACTCTATACCCTACACTCTATAACATACACTCTACACTCTATACCCCCTACACTCTATACCATACACTCTACACCCTACACTCTATACCATACACTCTATACCCTACACTCTACACTCTATACCCTACACTCTACACCATACACTCTATACCCTATACCCTACACTATATACCCTACGATCTATACCCTACACTCTATACCCTACACTCTATACCCTACACTTTACACCCTACACTCTATACCCTACACTCTATACCCTACACTCTATACCATACACTCTATACCATACACTCTATACCCTACACTCTATACCCTACACTCTATACCCTAAACTCTACACTCTATAACCTACACTCTATACACTACACTCTATACCTTACACGCTACACTCTACACTCTACAGCCTACACTCTACACTCTAAACTTTATACCCTACACTCTATACCCTACACTCTATACCCTACACTCTACACTTTATACCCTACACTCTATACCCTACACTCTACACACTACATTCTATATTCTACACTCTATACCCTACACTCTATACCATACACTCTACACCATACACTCTATACCCTACACTCTATAACCTACACGCTACACCCTATACCCTACACTCTACACTCTATACCCTACACTCTATACTATACACTCTATACCCTACACTCTATACCCTACACTCTATACCATACACTCTACACTCTATACCCTACACTCTAATCCCTACACTCTACAATCTATACCCTACACTCTATACCCTACACTCTATTCCGTTCACTCTATACCCTGCACTCTACACGCTACACTCTATACCCTTCACTCTATACTATACACTCTATACCCTACACTCTACACTCTCTACCCTACACTCTACACCCTACACTCTATACCATACACTCTATACCCTACACTCTACACTCTATACCCTACAGTCTATACCCTACAGTCTATACCCTACTCTATACCCTACACTCTATACCCTACACTCTTTACCCTACACTCTACACCTTACACTCTATACCTTACACTCTATACCCTACACTCTATACCCTACACTCTACACTCTATACCCTACACTCTACACCATACACTCTATAACATACACTATATACCCTACACTCTACACTCTAAACCCTACACTCTGTACCATACACTCTACACCCTACACTCTATACCATACACTCTATACCCTACACTCTACACTCTATACCCTACACTCTATACCCTACACTATACACTCTATACCCTACACTCTACACCATACACTCTATACCCTATACTCTATACGCTACACTCTACACTCTATACTCTACAATCTATACCCTAAACTCTATACCCTACACTCTATACCCTACACTCTACACTCTATACTCTACACTCTATACCATACACTCTATACCCTACACTCTACACCATACACTCTATACTCTATACCCTACACTCTATACTCTATACCCTACAATCTATACCCTACACTCTATACCCTACACTCTATACCCTACACTCTACAACATACACTCTATACTCTATACTCTATACCCTACACTCTATACTCTATACCCTACAATCTATACCCTACACTCTATACCCTACACTCTATACCATACACTCTATACCCTACACTCTACACTCTACACCCTACACTCTATACCATACACTCTATACCCTACACTCTATACCCTACACTCTATACCCTACACTCTATACCCTACAATCTCTTACATACACTCTATACACTACACTCTATACCTTACACTCTATACCCTACACTCTATACCATACACTCTATACCCTACACTCTATACCCTACACTCTATACCCTACACTCTATACCCTAAACTCTACACTCTATACCCTACACTCTATAACATACACTCTATACACTACACTCTATACCTTACACTCTATACCCTACAATCTGCACTCTACACCCTACACTTTATACCCTACACTCTATACCCTACACTCTATACCCTACACTATACACTTTATACCCTACACTCTATACCCTACACTCTACACTCTATACCCTACACTCTATACCCTACACTCTATACCATACACTCTACACCCTACACTCTATACCCTACACTCTATACCCTACACTCTATACCCTACACTCTATACCCTACACTCTATACCCTACACTCTACACCATACACTCTATACTCTATACCCTACACTCTATACTCTATACCCTACAATCTATACCCTACACTCTATACCCTACACTCTATACGCTACACTCTATACCATACACTCTATACCCTACACTCTACACTCTACACCCTACACTCTATACCATACACTCTATACCCTACACTCTATACCCTACACTCTATACCCTACACTCTATACCCTACAATCTCTTACATACACTCTATACACTACACTCTATACCTTACACTCTATACCCTACACTCTATACCATACACTCTATACCATACACTCTACACCCTACACTCTATACCCTAAACTCTACACTCTATACCCTACACTCTATACCCTACACTCTAATCCCTACACTCTACACTCTATACCCTACACTCCATACCCTACACTCTATACCCTACACTCTATACCCTATACTCTATACCCTACACTCTATACCCTACACTCTATACCATACACTCTATACCATACACTCTACACCCTACACTTTATACCATACACTCTATACCCTACACTCTACACTCTATACCCTACACTCTATACCCTACACTCTACACTCTATACCATACACTTTATACCATACATTCTATACCCTACACTCTATACCATACACTCTATACCATACACTCTATACCCTACACTCTATACCATACACTCTATACCCTACACTCAACACCCTACACTCTATACCTTGCACTCTATACCCTACACTCTATACCCTACACTCTATACCCTACACTCTACACTCTATACCCTATACTCTATAACATACACTCTATACCCTACACTCTATAACATACACTCTACACTCTATACCCCCTACACTCTATACCATACACTCTACACCCTACACTCTATACCATACACTCTATACCCTACACTCTACACTCTATACCCTACACTCTACACCATACACTCTATACCCTATACCCTACACTATATACCCTACGATCTATACCCTACACTCTATACCCTACACTCTATACCCTACACTTTACACCCTACACTCTATACCCTACACTCTATACCCTACACTCTATACCATACACTCTATACCATACACTCTATACCCTACACTCTATACCCTACACTCTATACCCTAAACTCTACACTCTATAACCTACACTCTATACACTACACTCTATACCTTACACGCTACACTCTACACTCTACAGCCTACACTCTACACTCTAAACTTTATACCCTACACTCTATACCCTACACTCTATACCCTACACTCTACACTTTATACCCTACACTCTATACCCTACACTCTACACACTACATTCTATATTCTACACTCTATACCCTACACTCTATACCATACACTCTACACCATACACTCTATACCCTACACTCTATAACCTACACGCTACACCCTATACCCTACACTCTACACTCTATACCCTACACTCTATACTATACACTCTATACCCTACACTCTATACCCTACACTCTATACCATACACTCTACACTCTATACCCTACACTCTAATCCCTACACTCTACAATCTATACCCTACACTCTATACCCTACACTCTATTCCGTTCACTCTATACCCTGCACTCTACACGCTACACTCTATACCCTTCACTCTATACTATACACTCTATACCCTACACTCTACACTCTCTACCCTACACTCTACACCCTACACTCTATACCATACACTCTATACCCTACACTCTACACTCTATACCCTACAGTCTATACCCTACAGTCTATACCCTACTCTATACCCTACACTCTATACCCTACACTCTTTACCCTACACTCTACACCTTACACTCTATACCTTACACTCTATACCCTACACTCTATACCCTACACTCTACACTCTATACCCTACACTCTACACCATACACTCTATAACATACACTATATACCCTACACTCTACACTCTAAACCCTACACTCTGTACCATACACTCTACACCCTACACTCTATACCATACACTCTATACCCTACACTCTACACTCTATACCCTACACTCTATACCCTACACTATACACTCTATACCCTACACTCTACACCATACACTCTATACCCTATACTCTATACGCTACACTCTACACTCTATACTCTACAATCTATACCCTAAACTCTATACCCTACACTCTATACCCTACACTCTACACTCTATACTCTACACTCTATACCATACACTCTATACCCTACACTCTACACCATACACTCTATACTCTATACTCTATACCCTACACTCTATACTCTATACCCTACAATCTATACCCTACACTCTATACCCTACACTCTATACCCTACACTCTACAACATACACTCTATACTCTATACTCTATACCCTACACTCTATACTCTATACCCTACAATCTATACCCTACACTCTATACCCTACACTCTATACCATACACTCTATACCCTACACTCTACACTCTACACCCTACACTCTATACCATACACTCTATACCCTACACTCTATACCCTACACTCTATACCCTACACTCTATACCCTACAATCTCTTACATACACTCTATACACTACACTCTATACCTTACACTCTATACCCTACACTCTATACCATACACTCTATACCATACACTCTACACCCTACACTCTATACCCTAAACTCTACACTCTATACCCTACACTCTATACCCTACACTCTATACACTACACTCCATACCCTACACTCTATACCATACACTCTATACCCTACACTCTATACCCTATACTCTATACCCTACACTCTATACCCTACACTCTATACCATACACTCTATACCATACACTCTACACCCTACACTTTATACCATACACTCTATACCCTACACTCTACACTCTATACCCTACACTCTATACCCTACACTCTACACTCTATACCATACACTCTATACCTTACACTCTATACCCTACACTCTACACTTTATACCCTACACTCTATACCCTACACTCTACACACTACATTCTATATTCTACACTCTATACCCTACACTCTATACCATACACTCTACACCATACACTCTATACCCTACACTCTATACCCTACACTCTATACTATACACTCTATACCCTACACTCTACACTCTATACCCTACACTCTATACCATACACTCTACACTCTATACCCTACACTCTGATCCCTACACTCTACAATCTATACCCTACAATCTATACCCTACACTCTATACCCTACACTCTACACTCTCTACCATACACTCTACACCCTACACTCTATACCATACACTCTATACCCTACACTCTATACCATACACTCTATACCCTACACTCTACACTCTATACCCTACACTCTATACCCTACACTATACACTCAATACCCTACACTCTACACCATACACTCTATACCCTATACTCTATACCCTACACTCTACACTCTATACTCTACAATCTATACCCTAAACTCTATACCCTACACTCTATACCCTACACTCTACACTCTATACCCTACACTCTATACCATACACTCTATACCCTACACTCTATACCCTACACTCTACACCCTACACTCTATACCATACACTCTATACCCTACACTCTATACCCTCCACTCTATACCCTAAACTCTGCACTCTATACCCTACACTCTATAACATACACTCTATACACTACACTCTATACCTTACTCTACACTCTATACCCTCCACTCTATACCCTACACTCTATACCATAAACTCTATACCCTACACTCTATACCCTACACCCTACACTTTATACCCTCCACTCTATACCCTACACTCTATACCCTTCACACTATACCCTACACTCTACACACTACACCCTACACTCTATACCCTACACTCTATACCATACACTCTACACTCTATACCATACACTCTACACTCTATACCCTACACTCTATACCCTACACTCTATACCCTACACTCTATACCCTACACTATACACTCTATACCCTACACTCTACACCATACACTCTATACCCTATACTCTATACCCTACGCTCTACACTCTATACCCTACACTCTATACCCTACACTCTATACCCTACACTCTATACCCTACACTCTATACCCTACACTCTACACCCTACACTCTATACCATACACTCTATACCCTACACTCTATACCCTACACTCTATACCCTACACTCTACACTCTATACCCTACACTCAATACCATACACTCTATACCCTACACTCTATACCCTAAACTCTACACTTCATACCCTACACTCTATAACATACACTCTATACACTACACTCTATACCTTACACTCTACACCCTACACTCTATACCATACACTATATACCCTACACTCTACACTCTATACCCTACACTCTATACCTTACACTCTATACCCTACACTCTATACAGTACATTCTATACCCTACACTCTATACCCTACACTCTACACTCTATACCCTACACTCTATACCTTACACTCTACACCCTACACTCTATACCCTACACTCTATACCCTACACTCTATACCCTACACTCTATACCCTACACTCTACACTCTATACCCTACACTCTATACCATACACTCTATACCCTACACGCTACACTTTATACCCTACACTCTACACTCTATACCCTACACTCTATAATCTACACTCTATACCCTACACTCTACACCCTACACCCCACACTCTATACCATACATTCTATACCCTACACTCTACACTCTATACCCTACACTCTATACCCTACACTCTACACCCTACACTCTATACCATACACTCTATACCCTACACTCTATACCCTACACTCTATACCCTACACTCTACACTCTATACCCTACACTCTATACCATACACTCTACACCCTACACTCTATACCATACACTCTATACACTACACTCTACACTCTATACCCTACACTCTACACCCTACACTCTATATCATACACTCTATACCCTACACTCTATACCCTACACTCTATACCCTACACTCTACACCCTACACTCTATACCATACACTCTATACCCTACACTCTATACCCTACACTCTATACCCTACACTCTATACCCTACACTCTACACTCTATACCCTACACTCTATACCATACACTCTACACCCTACACTCTATGCCATACACTCTATACACTACACTCTACACTATATACCCTACACTCTATACCCTACACTCTAGACTCTATACCCTACACTCTATATCATACACTCTATACCCTAAACTCTACACCCTACACTCTATACCTTACACTCTATACCCTACACTCTACACTCTATACCCTACACTCTATACCCTACACTATATACTCTATACCCTACACTCTATATCATACACTCTATACCCTACACTCTATACCCTACACTCTACACTCTATATCCTACACTCTATTCCCTACACTCTACACTCTATACCCTACACTCTATATCATACACTCTATACCCTACACTCTATACCCTACACGCTATACCCTACACTCTATACCCTACACTCTATACCCTACACTCTATAGCCCAACACTCTATACCCTACAATCTATACCCTACACTCTATACCCTACACTCTACACCCTACACTATATACCCTACACTCTATACCATACACTCTATACCCTACACTCTATACCCTACACTCTATACCATACACTCTACACTCTATATCCTACACTCTATACCTTACACTCTACACTCTATACCCTACACTCTATACCCTACACTCTATACCCTACACTCTACACCCTACACTCTATTCCGTACACTCTATACCCTACACTCTATACCCTACACGCTACACCCTACATTCTATACCCTACACTCTATACTATACACTCTATACCCTACACTCTTCACCCTACACTCTATACCCTACAATCTAAACCCTACACTCTATACCCTACACTCTATACCCTACACTCTACACTCTATACCATACACTCTATACCCTACACTCTACACTCTATACCCTACACTCTATACCCTACACTCTAGACTCTATACCCTACACTCTATATCATACACTCTATACCCTACACTCTATACCATACACTTTATACCCTACACTCTATACCCTACACTCTACACCCTACACTCTATACCCTACACTCTATACCCTACACGCTATACCCTACACTCTATACCCTACACTCTATACCCTACACTCTATACTATACACTCTATACCCTACACTCTATACCCTACACTGTATACCCTACACTCTACACTCTATACCCTACACTCTATAACATACACTCTATACACTACACTCTATACCTTACACTCTATACCCTACAATCTGCACTCTACACCCTACACTTTATACCCTACACTTTATACCCTACACTCTATACCCTACACCCTACACTCTACACTCTATACCCTACACTCTATACTATACACTCTATACCCTACACTCTCTACCCTACAGTCTCTACCCTACACTTTATACCCTACACTCTATACCCAACACTCTATACCCTACACTCTATACCCTACACTCTATATCCTACACTCTATACCATACACTCTATACCCTACACTCTATACCCTACACTCTATACCCTACACTCTATACCCTAAACTCTACACTCTATACCCTACAGTCTATAACATACACTCTATACACTACACTCTATACCTTGCACTCTATACCCTACAATCTGCACTCTACACCCTACACTTTATACCCTACACTCTATACCCTACACTCTATACCCTACACTCTACACTCTACACTTTATACCCTACACTCTATACCCTACACTCTACACTCTATACCCTACACTCTACACTCTATACCCTACACTCTATACCATACACTCTATACTCTATACTCTATACCCTACACTCTATACCCTACACTCTATACCCTACACTCTATACCCTACACTCTACACCATACACTCTATACTCTATACTCTATACCCTACACTGTATACCCTACAATCTATACTCTACACTCTATACCCTACACTCTATACCCTACACTCTACACTCTATACCATACACTCTATACCCTACACTCTACACTCTATACCCTACACTCTATTCCCTACACTCTACACTCTATACCCTACACTCTATATCATACACTCTATACCCTACACTCTATACCATACACTCTATACCCTACACTCTATACCCTACACTCTACACCCTACACTCTATACCCTACACTCTATACCCTACACTCTATACCCTACACTCTATACTATACACTCTATACCCTACACTCTATACCCTACACTCTATACCCTACACTCTACACTCTATACCCTACACTCTACACCCTACACTCTATACCATACACTCTATACCCTACACTCTATACCCTACACTCTATACCCTACACTCTACACTCTATACCCTACACTCTATACCATACACTCTACACCCTACACTCTATACCATACACTCTATACACTACACTCTACACTCTATACCCTACACTCTACACCCTACACTCTATATCATACACTCTATACCCTACACTCTATACCCTACACTCTATACCCTACACTCTACACCCTACACTCTATACCATACACTCTATACCCTACACTCTATACCCTACACTCTATACCCTACACTCTATACCCTACACTCTACACTCTATACCCTACACTCTATACCATACACTCTACACCCTACACTCTATACCATACACTCTATACACTACACTCTACACTATATACCCTACACTCTATACCCTACACTCTAGACTCTATACCCTACACTCTATATCATACACTCTATACCCTAAACTCTACACCCTACACTCTATACCTTACACTCTATACCCTACACTCTACACTCTATACCCTACACTCTATACCCTACACTATATACTCTAAACCCTACACTCTATATCATACACTCTTTACCCTACACTCTATACCCTACACGCTATACCCTACACTCTATACCCTACACTCTATACCCTACACTCTATAGCCCAACACTCTATACCCTACAATCTATACCCTACACTCTATACCCTACACTCTACACCCTACACTATATACCCTACACTCTATACCATACACTCTATACCCTACACTCTATACCCTACACTCTATACCATACACTCTACACTCTATATCCTACACTCTATACCTTACACTCTACACTCTATACCCTACACTCTATACCCTACACTCTATACCCTACACTCTACACCCTACACTCTATTCCGTACACTCTATACCCTACACTCTATACCCTACACGCTACACCCTACATTCTATACCCTACACTCTATACTATACACTCTATACCCTACACTCTCTACCCTACACTCTATACCCTACAATCTAAACCCTACACTCTATACCCTACACTCTATACCCTACACTCTACACTCTATACCATACACTCTATACCCTACACTCTACACTCTATACCCTACACTCTATACCCTACACTCTAGACTCTATACCCTACACTCTATATCATACACTCTATACCCTACACTCTATACCATACACTTTATACCCTACACTCTATTCCCTACACTCTACACCCTACACTCTATACCCTACACTCTATACCCTACACGCTATACCCTACACTCTATACCCTACACTCTATACCCTACACTCTATACTATACACTCTATACCCTACACTCTATACCCTACACTGTATACCCTACACTCTACACTCTATACCCTACACTCTATAACATACTCTATACACTACACTCTATACCTTACACTCTATACCCTACAATCTGCACTCTACACCCTACACTTTATACCCTACACTTTATACCCTACACTCTATACCCTACACTCTACACTCTATACCCTACACTCTATACCCTACACTATATACTCTAAACCCTACACTCTATATCATACACTCTATACCCTACACTCTATACCCTACACTCTACACTCTATACCCTACACTCTATTCCCTACACTCTACACTCTATACCCTACACTCTATATCATACACTCTATACCCTACACTCTATACCCTACACGCTATACCCTACACTCTATACCCTACACTCTATACCCTACACTCTATAGCCCAACACTCTATACCCTACAATCTATACCCTACACTCTATACCCTACACTCTACACCCTACACTATATACCCTACACTCTATACCATACACTCTATACCCTACACTCTATACCCTACACTCTATACCATACACTCTACACTCTATATCCTACACTCTATACCTTACACTCTACACTCTATACCCTACACTCTATACCCTACACTCTATACCCTACACTCTACACCCTACACTCTATTCCGTACACTCTATACCCTACACTCTATACCCTACACGCTACACCCTACATTCTATACCCTACACTCTATACTATACACTCTATACCCTACACTCTCTACCCTACACTCTATACCCTACAATCTAAACCCTACACTCTATACCCTACACTCTATACCCTACACTCTACACTCTATACCCTACACTCTATACCCTACACTCTAGACTCTATACCCTACACTCTATATCATACACTCTATACCCTACACTCTATACCATACACTTTATACCCTACACTCTATACCCTACACTCTACACCCTACACTCTATACCCTACACTCTATACCCTACACGCTATACCCTACACTCTATACCCTACACTCTATACCCTACACTCTATACTATACACTCTATACCCTACACTCTATACCCTACACTGTATACCCTACACTCTACACTCTATACCCTACACTCTATAACATACACTCTATACACTACACTCTATACCTTACACTCTATACCCTACAATCTGCACTCTACACCCTACACTTTATACCCTACACTTTATACCCTACACTCTATACCCTACACTCTACACCCTACACTCTATACCCTACACTCTATACTATACACTCTATACCCTACACTCTCTACCCTACAGTCTCTACCCTACACTTTATACCCTACACTCTATACCCTACACTCTATACCCTACACTCTATACCCTACACTCTATATCCTACACTCTATACCATACACTCTATACCCTACACTCTATACCCTACACTCTATACCCTACACTCTATACCCTAAACTCTACACTCTATACCCTACAGTCTATAACATACACTCTATACACTACACTCTATACCTTGCACTCTATACCCTACAATCTGCACTCTACACCCTACACTTTATACCCTACACTCTATACCCTACACTCTATACCCTACACTCTACACTCTACACTTTATACCCTACACTCTATACCCTACACTCTACACTCTATACCCTACACTCTACACTCTATACCCTACACTCTATACCCTACACTCTATATCCTACACTCTATACCATACACTCTATACCCTACACTCTATACCCTACACTCTATACCCTACACTCTATACCCTAAACTCTACACTCTATACCCTACAGTCTATAACATACACTCTATACACTACACTCTATACCTTGCACTCTATACCCTACAATCTGCACTCTACACCCTACACTTTATACCCTACACTCTATACCCTACACTCTATACCCTACACTCTACACTCTACACTTTATACCCTACACTCTATACCCTACACTCTACACTCTATACCCTACACTCTACACTCTATACCCTACACTCTATACCATACACTCTATACTCTATACTCTATACCCTACACTCTATACCCTACACTCTATACCCTACACTCTATACCCTACACTCTACACCATACACTCTATACTCTATACTCTATACCCTACACTGTATACCCTACAATCTATACTCTACACTCTATACCCTACACTCTATACCCTACACTCTACACTCTATACCATACACTCTATACCCTACACTCTACACTCTATACCCTACACTCTATTCCCTACACTCTACACTCTATACCCTACACTCTATATCATACACTCTATACCCTACACTCTATACCATACACTCTATACCCTACACTCTATACCCTACACTCTACACCCTACACTCTATACCCTACACTCTATACCCTACACTCTATACCCTACACTCTATACTATACACTCTATACCCTACACTCTATACCCTACACTCTATACCCTACACTCTACACTCTATACCCTACACTCTACACCCTACACTCTATACCATACACTCTATACCCTACACTCTATACCCTACACTCTATACCCTACACTCTACACTCTATACCCTACACTCTATACCATACACTCTACACCCTACACTCTATACCATACACTCTATACACTACACTCTACACTCTATACCCTACACTCTACACCCTACACTCTATATCATACACTCTATACCCTACACTCTATACCCTACACTCTATACCCTACACTCTACACCCTACACTCTATACCATACACTCTATACCCTACACTCTATACCCTACACTCTATACCCTACACTCTATACCCTACACTCTACACTCTATACCCTACACTCTATACCATACACTCTACACCCTACACTCTATACCATACACTCTATACACTACACTCTACACTATATACCCTACACTCTATACCCTACACTCTAGACTCTATACCCTACACTCTATATCATACACTCTATACCCTAAACTCTACACCCTACACTCTATACCTTACACTCTATACCCTACACTCTACACTCTATACCCTACACTCTATACCCTACACTATATACTCTAAACCCTACACTCTATATCATACACTCTTTACCCTACACTCTATACCCTACACGCTATACCCTACACTCTATACCCTACACTCTATACCCTACACTCTATAGCCCAACACTCTATACCCTACAATCTATACCCTACACTCTATACCCTACACTCTACACCCTACACTATATACCCTACACTCTATACCATACACTCTATACCCTACACTCTATACCCTACACTCTATACCATACACTCTACACTCTATATCCTACACTCTATACCTTACACTCTACACTCTATACCCTACACTCTATACCCTACACTCTATACCCTACACTCTACACCCTACACTCTATTCCGTACACTCTATACCCTACACTCTATACCCTACACGCTACACCCTACATTCTATACCCTACACTCTATACTATACACTCTATACCCTACACTCTCTACCCTACACTCTATACCCTACAATCTAAACCCTACACTCTATACCCTACACTCTATACCCTACACTCTACACTCTATACCATACACTCTATACCCTACACTCTACACTCTATACCCTACACTCTATACCCTACACTCTAGACTCTATACCCTACACTCTATATCATACACTCTATACCCTACACTCTATACCATACACTTTATACCCTACACTCTATTCCCTACACTCTACACCCTACACTCTATACCCTACACTCTATACCCTACACGCTATACCCTACACTCTATACCCTACACTCTATACCCTACACTCTATACTATACACTCTATACCCTACACTCTATACCCTACACTGTATACCCTACACTCTACACTCTATACCCTACACTCTATAACATACTCTATACACTACACTCTATACCTTACACTCTATACCCTACAATCTGCACTCTACACCCTACACTTTATACCCTACACTTTATACCCTACACTCTATACCCTACACTCTACACTCTATACCCTACACTCTATACCCTACACTATATACTCTAAACCCTACACTCTATATCATACACTCTATACCCTACACTCTATACCCTACACTCTACACTCTATACCCTACACTCTATTCCCTACACTCTACACTCTATACCCTACACTCTATATCATACACTCTATACCCTACACTCTATACCCTACACGCTATACCCTACACTCTATACCCTACACTCTATACCCTACACTCTATAGCCCAACACTCTATACCCTACAATCTATACCCTACACTCTATACCCTACACTCTACACCCTACACTATATACCCTACACTCTATACCATACACTCTATACCCTACACTCTATACCCTACACTCTATACCATACACTCTACACTCTATATCCTACACTCTATACCTTACACTCTACACTCTATACCCTACACTCTATACCCTACACTCTATACCCTACACTCTACACCCTACACTCTATTCCGTACACTCTATACCCTACACTCTATACCCTACACGCTACACCCTACATTCTATACCCTACACTCTATACTATACACTCTATACCCTACACTCTCTACCCTACACTCTATACCCTACAATCTAAACCCTACACTCTATACCCTACACTCTATACCCTACACTCTACACTCTATACCCTACACTCTATACCCTACACTCTAGACTCTATACCCTACACTCTATATCATACACTCTATACCCTACACTCTATACCATACACTTTATACCCTACACTCTATACCCTACACTCTACACCCTACACTCTATACCCTACACTCTATACCCTACACGCTATACCCTACACTCTATACCCTACACTCTATACCCTACACTCTATACTATACACTCTATACCCTACACTCTATACCCTACACTGTATACCCTACACTCTACACTCTATACCCTACACTCTATAACATACACTCTATACACTACACTCTATACCTTACACTCTATACCCTACAATCTGCACTCTACACCCTACACTTTATACCCTACACTTTATACCCTACACTCTATACCCTACACTCTATACCCTACACTCTACACCCTACACTCTATACCCTACACTCTATACTATACACTCTATACCCTACACTCTCTACCCTACAGTCTCTACCCTACACTTTATACCCTACACTCTATACCCTACACTCTATACCCTACACTCTATACCCTACACTCTATATCCTACACTCTATACCATACACTCTATACCCTACACTCTATACCCTACACTCTATACCCTACACTCTATACCCTAAACTCTACACTCTATACCCTACAGTCTATAACATACACTCTATACACTACACTCTATACCTTGCACTCTATACCCTACAATCTGCACTCTACACCCTACACTTTATACCCTACACTCTATACCCTACACTCTATACCCTACACTCTACACTCTACACTTTATACCCTACACTCTATACCCTACACTCTACACTCTATACCCTACACTCTACACTCTATACCCTACACTCTATACCATACACTCTATACTCTATACTCTATACCCTACACTCTATACCCTACACTCTATACCCTACACTCTATACCCTACACTCTACACCATACACTCTATACTCTATACTCTATACCCTACACTGTATACCCTACAATCTATACTCTACACTCTATACCCTACACTCTATACCCTACACTCTATACCCTACACTCTACACTCTATACCATACACTCTATACCCTACACTCTACACTCTATACCCTACACTCTATTCCCTACACTCTACACTCTATACCCTACACTCTATATCATACACTCTATACCCTACACTCTATACCATACACTCTATACCCTACACTCTATACCCTACACTCTACACCCTACACTCTATACCCTACACTCTATACCCTACACTCTATACCCTACACTCTATACTATACACTCTATACCCTACACTCTATACCCTACACTCTATACCCTACACTCTACACTCTATACCCTACACTCTATAACATACACTCTATACACTACACTTTATACCTTACACTCTATACCCTACAATCTGCACTTTACACCCTACACTTTATACCCTACACTCTATACCCTACACTCTATACCCTACACTCTATACCCTACACTCTACACCCTACACTCTATACCCTACACTCTATACTATACACTCTATACCCTACACTCTCTACCCTACAGTCTCTACCCTACACTTTATACCCTACAATCTATACCCTACACTCTATACCCTACACTCTATACCCTACACTCTATACCATACACTCTATACCCTACACTCTATACCCTACACTCTATACCCTACACTCTATACCCTACACTCTATAACATACACTCTATACACTACACTCTATACCTTACACTCTATACCCTACAATCTGCACTCTACACCCTACACTTTATACCCTACACTCTATACCCTACACTCTATACCCTACACTCTACACTCTACACTTTATACCCTACACTCTACACTCTATACCCTACACTCTACACTCTATACCCTACACTCCACACCCTACACTCTATACCATACACTCTATACCCTACACTCTATACCCTATACTCTATACCCTACACTCTATACCCTACACTCTATACCATACACTCTATACCATACACTCTACACCCTACACTTTATACCATACACTCTATACCCTACACTCTACACTCTATACCCTACACTCTATACCCTACACTCTACACTCTATACATACACTCTATACCCTACACTCTATACCCTACACTCTATAACATACACTCTATACACTACACTCTATACCTTACACTCTATACCCTACAATCTGCACTCTACACCCTACACTTTATACCCTACACTCTATACCCTACACTCTATACCCTACACTCTACACTCTACACTTTATACCCTACACTCTACACTCTATACCCTACACTCTACACTCTATACCCTACACTCCACACCCTACACTCTATACCATACACTCTATACCCTACACTCTATACCCTATACTCTATACCCTACACTCTATACCCTACACTCTATACCATACACTCTATACCCTACACTCAACACCCTACACTCTATACCCTACACTCTATACCCTACACTCTACACTCTATACCCTACAATCTATACCCTACACCATACACTCTATACCCTATACTCTATACCCTACACTCTACACTCTATACCCTACACTCTATACCCTACACTCTACACCCTACACTCTATACCCTACACTCTACACTCTATACCCTACACTCTATACCATACACTCTACACCCTACACTCTATACCATACACTCTATACACTACACTCTACACTCTATACCCTACACTCTACACCCTACACTCTATATCATACACTCTATACCCTACACTCTATACCCTACACTCTATACCCTACACTCTACACCCTACACTCTATACCATACACTCTATACCCTAAACTCTATACCCTACACTCTATACCCTACACTCTATACCCTACACTCTACACTCTATACCCTACACTCTATACCATACACTCTACACCCTACACTCTATACCATACACTCTATACACTACACTCTACACTATATACCCTACACTCTATACCCTACACTCTAGACTCTATACCCTACACTCTATATCATACACTCTATACCCTAAACTCTACACCCTACACTCTATACCTTACACTCTATACCCTACACTCTACACTCTATACCCTACACTCTATACCCTACACTATATACTCTATACCCTACACTCTATATCATACACTCTATACCCTACACTCTATACCCTACACTCTACACTCTATATCCTACACTCTATTCCCTACACTCTACACTCTATACCCTACACTCTATATCATACACTCTATACCCTACACTCTATACCCTACACGCTATACCCTACACTCTATACCCTACACTCTATACCCTACACTCTATAGCCCAACACTCTATACCCTACAATCTATACCCTACACTCTATACCCTACACTCTACACCCTACACTATATACCCTACACTCTATACCATACACTCTATACCCTACACTCTATACCCTACACTCTATACCATACACTCTACACTCTATATCCTACACTCTATACCTTACACTCTACACTCTATACCCTACACTCTATACCCTACACTCTACACCCTACACTCTATTCCGTACACTCTATACCCTACACTCTATACCCTACACGCTACACCCTACATTCTATACCCTACACTCTATACTATACACTCTATACCCTACTCTCTCTACCCTACACTCTATACCCTACAATCTAAACCCTACACTCTATACCCTACACTCTATACCCTACACTCTACACTCTATACCATACACTCTATACCCTACACTCTACACTCTATACCCTACACTCTATACCCTACACTCTAGACTCTATACCCTACACTCTATATCATACACTCTATACCCTACACTCTATACCATACACTTTATACCCTACACTCTATACCCTACACTCTACACCCTACACTCTATACCCTACACTCTATACCCTACACGCTATACCCTACACTCTATACCCTACACTCTATACCCTACACTCTATACTATACACTCTATACCCTACACTCTATACCCTACACTGTATACCCTACACTCTACACTCTATACCCTACACTCTATAACATACACTCTATACACTACACTCTATACCTTACACTCTATACCCTACAATCTGCACTCTACACCCTACACTTTATACCCTACACTTTATACCCTACACTCTATACCCTACACCCTACACTCTACACTCTATACCCTACACTCTATACTATACACTCTATACCCTACACTCTCTACCCTACAGTCTCTACCCTACACTTTATACCCTACACTCTATACCCTACACTCTATACCCTACACTCTATACCCTACACTCTATATCCTACACTCTATACCATACACTCTATACCCTACACTCTATACCCTACGCTCTATACCCTACACTCTATACCCTAAACTCTACACTCTATACCCTACAGTCTATAACATACACTCTATACACTACACTCTATACCTTGCACTCTATACCCTACAATCTGCACTCTACACCCTACACTTTATACCCTACACTCTATACCCTACACTCTATACCCTACACTCTACACTCTACACTTTATACCCTACACTCTATACCCTACACTCTACACTCTATACCCTACACTCTACACTCTATACCCTACACTCTATACCATACACTCTATACTCTATACTCTATACCCTACACTCTATACCCTACACTCTATACCCTACACTCTATACCCTACACTCTACACCATACACTCTATACTCTATACTCTATACCCTACACTGTATACCCTACAATCTATACTCTACACTCTATACCCTACACTCTATACCCTACACTCTACACTCTATACCATACACTCTATACCCTACACTCTACACTCTATACCCTACACTCTATTCCCTACACTCTACACTCTATACCCTACACTCTATATCATACACTCTATACCCTACACTCTATACCATACACTCTATACCCTACACTCTATACCCTACACTCTACACCCTACACTCTATACCCTACACTCTATACCCTACACTCTATACCCTACACTCTATACTATACACTCTATACCCTACACTCTATACCCTACACTCTATACCCTACACTCTACACTCTATACCCTACACTCTACACCCTACACTCTATACCATACACTCTATACCCTACACTCTATACCCTACACTCTATACCCTACACTCTATACTATACACTCAACACCCTACACTCTATACCCTACACTCTATACCCTACACTCTACACTCTATACCCTACAATCTATACCCTACACCATACACTCTATACCCTATACTCTATACCCTACACTCTACACTCTATACCCTACACTCTATACCCTACACTCTACACCCTACACTCTATACCCTACACTCTACACTCTATACCCTACACTCTATACCATACACTCTACACCCTACACTCTATACCATACACTCTATACACTACACTCTACACTCTATACCCTACACTCTACACCCTACACTCTATATCATACACTCTATACCCTACACTCTATACCCTACACTCTATACCCTACACTCTACACCCTACACTCTATACCATACACTCTATACCCTAAACTCTATACCCTACACTCTATACCCTACACTCTATACTCTACACTCTATACCCTACACTCTATACCATACACTCTACACCCTACACTCTATACCATACACTCTATACACTACACTCTACACTATATACCCTACACTCTATACCCTACACTCTAGACTCTATACCCTACACTCTATATCATACACTCTATACCCTAAACTCTACACCCTACACTCTATACCTTACACTCTATACCCTACACTCTACACTCTATACCCTACACTCTATACCCTACACTATATACTCTATACCCTACACTCTATATCATACACTCTATACCCTACACTCTATACCCTACACTCTACACTCTATATCCTACACTCTATTCCCTACACTCTACACTCTATACCCTACACTCTATATCATACACTCTATACCCTACACTCTATACCCTACACGCTATACCCTACACTCTATACCCTACACTCTATACCCTACACTCTATAGCCCAACACTCTATACCCTACAATCTATACCCTACACTCTATACCCTACACTCTACACCCTACACTATATACCCTACACTCTATACCATACACTCTATACCCTACACTCTATACCCTACACTCTATACCATACACTCTACACTCTATATCCTACACTCTATACCTTACACTCTACACTCTATACCCTACACTCTATACCCTACACTCTACACCCTACACTCTATTCCGTACACTCTATACCCTACACTCTATACCCTACATGCTACACCCTACATTCTATACCCTACACTCTATACTATACACTCTATACCCTACTCTCTCTACCCTACACTCTATACCCTACAATCTAAACCCTACACTCTATACCCTACACTCTATACCCTACACTCTACACTCTATACCATACACTCTATACCCTACACTCTACACTCTATACCCTACACTCTATACCCTACACTCTAGACTCTATACCCTACACTCTATATCATACACTCTATACCCTACACTCTATACCATACACTTTATACCCTACACTCTATACCCTACACTCTACACCCTACACTCTATACCCTACACTCTATACCCTACACGCTATACCCTACACTCTATACCCTACACTCTATACCCTACACTCTATACTATACACTCTATACCCTACACTCTATACCCTACACTGTATACCCTACACTCTACACTCTATACCCTACACTCTATAACATACACTCTATACACTACACTCTATACCTTACACTCTATACCCTACAATCTGCACTCTACACCCTACACTTTATACCCTACACTTTATACCCTACACTCTATACCCTACACCCTACACTCTACACTCTATACCCTACACTCTATACTATACACTCTATACCCTACACTCTCTACCCTACAGTCTCTACCCTACACTTTATACCCTACACTCTATACCCTACACTCTATACCCTACACTCTATACCCTACACTCTATATCCTACACTCTATACCATACACTCTATACCCTACACTCTATACCCTACGCTCTATACCCTACACTCTATACCCTAAACTCTACACTCTATACCCTACAGTCTATAACATACACTCTATACACTACACTCTATACCTTGCACTCTATACCCTACAATCTGCACTCTACACCCTACACTTTATACCCTACACTCTATACCCTACACTCTATACCCTACACTCTACACTCTACACTTTATACCCTACACTCTATACCCTACACTCTACACTCTATACCCTACACTCTACACTTTATACCCTACACTCTATACCATACACTCTATACTCTATACTCTATACCCTACACTCTATACCCTACACTCTATACCCTACACTCTATACCCTACACTCTACACCATACACTCTATACTCTATACTCTATACCCTACACTGTATACCCTACAATCTATACTCTACACTCTATACCCTACACTCTATACCCTACACTCTACACTCTATACCATACACTCTATACCCTACACTCTACACTCTATACCCTACACTCTATTCCCTACACTCTACACTCTATACCCTACACTCTATATCATACACTCTATACCCTACACTCTATACCATACACTCTATACCCTACACTCTATACCCTACACTCTACACCCTACACTCTATACCCTACACTCTATACCCTACACTCTATACCCTACACTCTATACTATACACTCTATACCCTACACTCTATACCCTACACTCTATACCCTACACTCTACACTCTATACCCTACACTCTACACCCTACACTCTATACCATACACTCTATACCCTACACTCTATACCCTACACTCTATACCCTACACTCTACACTCTATACCCTACCCTCTATACCATACACTCTACACCCTACACTCTATACCATACACTCTATACACTACACTCTACACTCTATACCCTACACTCTACACCCTACACTCTATATCATACACTCTATACCCTACACTCTATACCCTACACTCTATACCCTACACTCTACACCCTACACTCTATACCATACACTCTATACCCTACACTCTATACCCTACACTCTATACCCTACACTCTATACCCTACACTCTACACTCTATACCCTACACTCTATACCATACACTCTACACCCTACACTCTATACCATACACTCTATACACTACACTCTACACTATATACCCTACACTCTATACCCTACACTCTAGACTCTATACCCTACACTCTATATCATACACTCTATACCCTAAACTCTACACCCTACACTCTATACCTTACACTCTATACCCTACACTCTACACTCTATACCCTACACTCTATACCCTACACTATATACTCTAAACCCTACACTCTATATCATACACTCTATACCCTACACTCTATACCCTACACTCTACACTCTATACCCTACACTCTATTCCCTACACTCTACACTCTATACCCTACACTCTATATCATACACTCTATACCCTACACTCTATACCCTACACGCTATACCCTACACTCTATACCCTACACTCTATACCCTACACTCTATAGCCCAACACTCTATACCCTACAATCTATACCCTACACTCTATACCCTACACTCTACACCCTACACTATATACCCTACACTCTATACCATACACTCTATACCCTACACTCTATACCCTACACTCTATACCATACACTCTACACTCTATATCCTACACTCTATACCTTACACTCTACACTCTATACCCTACACTCTATACCCTACACTCTATACCCTACACTCTACACCCTACACTCTATTCCGTACACTCTATACCCTACACTCTATACCCTACACGCTACACCCTACATTCTATACCCTACACTCTATACTATACACTCTATACCCTACACTCTCTACCCTACACTCTATACCCTACAATCTAAACCCTACACTCTATACCCTACACTCTATACCCTACACTCTACACTCTATACCATACACTCTATACCCTACACTCTACACTCTATACCCTACACTCTATACCCTACACTCTAGACTCTATACCCTACACTCTATATCATACACTCTATACCCTACACTCTATACCATACACTTTATACCCTACACTCTATACCCTACACTCTACACCCTACACTCTATACCCTACACTCTATACCCTACACGCTATACCCTACACTCTATACCCTACACTCTATACCCTACACTCTATACTATACACTCTGTACCCTACACTCTATACCCTACACTGTATACCCTACACTCTACACTCTATACCCTACACTCTATAACATACACTCTATACACTACACTCTATACCTTACACTCTATACCCTACAATCTGCACTCTACACCCTACACTTTATACCCTACACTTTATACCCTACACTCTATACCCTACACTCTATACCCTACACTCTACACCCTACACTCTATACCCTACACTCTATACTATACACTCTATACCCTACACTCTCTACCCTACAGTCTCTACCCTACACTTTATACCCTACACTCTATACCCTACACTCTATACCCTACACTCTATACCCTACACTCTATATCCTACACTCTATACCATACACTCTATACCCTACACTCTATACCCTACACTCTATACCCTACACTCTATACCCTAAACTCTACACTCTATACCCTACAGTCTATAACATACACTCTATACACTACACTCTATACCTTGCACTCTATACCCTACAATCTGCACTCTACACCCTACACTTTATACCCTACACTCTATACCCTACACTCTATACCCTACACTCTACACTCTACACTTTATACCCTACACTCTATACCCTACACTCTACACTCTATACCCTACGCTCTACACTCTATACCCTACACTCTATACCATACACTCTATACTCCATACTCTATACCCTACACTCTATACCCTACACTCTATACCCTACACTCTATACCCTACACTCTACACCATACACTCTATACTCTATACTCTATACCCTACACTGTATACCCTACAATCTATACTCTACACTCTATACCCTACACTCTATACCCTACACTCTATACCCTACACTCTACACTCTATACCATACACTCTATACCCTACACTCTACACTCTATACCCTACACTCTATTCCCTACACTCTACACTCTATACCCTACACTCTATATCATACACTCTATACCCTACACTCTATACCATACACTCTATACCCTACACTCTATACCCTACACTCTACACCCTACACTCTATACCCTACACTCTATACCCTACACTCTATACCCTACACTCTATACTATACACTCTATACCCTACACTCTATACCCTACACTCTATACCCTACACTCTACACTCTATACCCTACACTCTATAACATACACTCTATACACTACACTTTATACCTTACACTCTATACCCTACAATCTGCACTTTACACCCTACACTTTATACCCTACACTCTATACCCTACACTCTATACCCTACACTCTATACCCTACACTCTACACCCTACACTCTATACCCTACACTCTATACTATACACTCTATACCCTACACTCTCTACCCTACACTTTATACCCTACAATCTATACCCTACACTCTATACCCTACACTCTATACCCTACACTCTATACCATACACTCTATACCCTACACTCTATACCCTACACTCTATACCCTACACTCTATAACATACACTCTATACACTACACTCTATACCTTACACTCTATACCCTACAATCTGCACTCTACACCCTACACTTTATACCCTACACTCTATACCCTACACTCTATACCCTACACTCTACACTCTACACTTTATACCCTACACTCTACACTCTATACCCTACACTCTACACTCTATACCCTACACTCCACACCCTACACTCTATACCATACACTCTATACCCTACACTCTATACCCTATACTCTATACCCTACACTCTATACCCTACACTCTATACCATACACTCTATACCATACACTCTACACCCTACACTTTATACCATACACTCTATACCCTACACTCTACACTCTATACCCTACACTCTATACCCTACACTCTACACTCTATACATACACTCTATACCATACATTCTATACCCTACACTCTATAACATAAACTCTATACCATCCACTCTATACCCTACACTCTATACCATACACTCTATACCCTACACTCAACACCCTACACTCTATACCCTACACTCTATACCCTACACTCTACACTCTATACCCTACAATCTATACCCTACACCATACACTCTATACCCTATACTCTATACCCTACACTCTACACTCTATACCCTACACTCTATACCCTACACTCTACACCCTACACTCTATACCATACACTCTATACCCTACACTCTATACACTACACTCTATACCCTACACTCTACACTCTATACCCTACCCTCTATACCATACACTCTACACCCTACACTCTATACCATACACTCTATACACTACACTCTACACTCTATACCCTACACTCTACACCCTACACTCTATATCATACACTCTATACCCTACACTCTATACCCTACACTCTATACCCTACACTCTACACCCTACACTCTATACCATACACTCTATACCCTACACTCTATACCCTACACTCTATACCCTACACTCTATACCCTACACTCTACACTCTATACCCTACACTCTATACCATACACTCTACACCCTACACTCTATACCATACACTCTATACACTACACTCTACACTATATACCCTACACTCTATACCCTACACTCTAGACTCTATACCCTACACTCTATATCATACACTCTATACCCTAAACTCTACACCCTACACTCTATACCTTACACTCTATACCCTACACTCTATACCCTACACTCTATACCCTACACTATATACTCTAAACCCTACACTCTATATCATACACTCTATACCCTACACTCTATACCCTACACTCTACACTCTATACCCTACACTCTATTCCCTACACTCTACACTCTATACCCTACACTCTATATCATACACTCTATACCCTACACTCTATACCCTACACGCTATACCCTACACTCTATACCCTACACTCTATACCCTACACTCTATAGCCCAACACTCTATACCCTACAATCTATACCCTACACTCTATACCCTACACTCTACACCCTACACTATATACCCTACACTCTATACCATACACTCTATACCCTACACTCTATACCCTACACTCTATACCATACACTCTACACTCTATATCCTACACTCTATACCTTACACTCTACACTCTATACCCTACACTCTATACCCTACACTCTATACCCTACACTCTACACCCTACACTCTATTCCGTACACTCTATACCCTACACTCTATACCCTACACGCTACACCCTACATTCTATACCCTACACTCTATACTATACACTCTATACCCTACACTCTCTACCCTACACTCTATACCCTACAATCTAAACCCTACACTCTATACCCTACACTCTATACCCTACACTCTACACTCTATACCATACACTCTATACCCTACACTCTACACTCTATACCCTACACTCTATACCCTACACTCTAGACTCTATACCCTACACTCTATATCATACACTCTATACCCTACACTCTATACCATACACTTTATACCCTACACTCTATACCCTACACTCTACACCCTACACTCTATACCCTACACTCTATACCCTACACGCTATACCCTACACTCTATACCCTACACTCTATACCCTACACTCTATACTATACACTCTGTACCCTACACTCTATACCCTACACTGTATACCCTACACTCTACACTCTATACCCTACACTCTATAACATACACTCTATACACTACACTCTATACCTTACACTCTATACCCTACAATCTGCACTCTACACCCTACACTTTATACCCTACACTTTATACCCTACACTCTATACCCTACACTCTATACCCTACACTCTACACCCTACACTCTATACCCTACACTCTATACTATACACTCTATACCCTACACTCTCTACCCTACAGTCTCTACCCTACACTTTATACCCTACACTCTATACCCTACACTCTATACCCTACACTCTATACCCTACACTCTATATCCTACACTCTATACCATACACTCTATACCCTACACTCTATACCCTACACTCTATACCCTACACTCTATACCCTAAACTCTACACTCTATACCCTACAGTCTATAACATACACTCTATACACTACACTCTATACCTTGCACTCTATACCCTACAATCTGCACTCTACACCCTACACTTTATACCCTACACTCTATACCCTACACTCTATACCCTACACTCTACACTCTACACTTTATACCCTACACTCTATACCCTACACTCTACACTCTATACCCTACACTCTACACTCTATACCCTACACTCTATACCATACACTCTATACTCTATACTCTATACCCTACACTCTATACCCTACACTCTATACCCTACACTCTATACCCTACACTCTACACCATACACTCTATACTCTATACTCTATACCCTACACTGTATACCCTACAATCTATACTCTACACTCTATACCCTACACTCTATACCCTACACTCTATACCCTACACTCTACACTCTATACCATACACTCTATACCCTACACTCTACACTCTATACCCTACACTCTATTCCCTACACTCTACACTCTATACCCTACACTCTATATCATACACTCTATACCCTACACTCTATACCATACACTCTATACCCTACACTCTATACCCTACACTCTACACCCTACACTCTATACCCTACACTCTATACCCTACACTCTATACCCTACACTCTATACTATACACTCTATACCCTACACTCTATACCCTACACTCTATACCCTACACTCTACACTCTATACCCTACACTCTATAACATACACTCTATACACTACACTTTATACCTTACACTCTATACCCTACAATCTGCACTTTACACCCTACACTTTATACCCTACACTCTATACCCTACACTCTATACCCTACACTCTATACCCTACACTCTACACCCTACACTCTATACCCTACACTCTATACTATACACTCTATACCCTACACTCTCTACCCTACACTTTATACCCTACAATCTATACCCTACACTCTATACCCTACACTCTATACCCTACACTCTATACCATACACTCTATACCCTACACTCTATACCCTACACTCTATACCCTACACTCTATAACATACACTCTATACACTACACTCTATACCGTACACTCTATACCCTACAATCTGCACTCTACACCCTACACTTTATACCCTACACTCTATACCCTACACTCTATACCCTACACTCTACACTCTACACTTTATACCCTACACTCTACACTCTATACCCTACACTCTACACTCTATACCCTACACTCCACACCCTACACTCTATACCATACACTCTATACCCTACACTCTATACCCTATACTCTATACCCTACACTCTATACCCTACACTCTATACCATACACTCTATACCATACACTCTACACCCTACACTTTATACCATACACTCTATACCCTACACTCTACACTCTATACCCTACACTCTATACCCTACACTCTACACTCTATACATACACTCTATACCATACATTCTATACCCTACACTCTATAACATAAACTCTATACCATCCACTCTATACCCTACACTCTATACCATACACTCTATACCCTACACTCAACACCCTACACTCTATACCCTACACTCTATACCCTACACTCTACACTCTATACCCTACAATCTATACCCTACACCATACACTCTATACCCTATACTCTATACCCTACACTCTACACTCTATACCCTACACTCTATACCCTACACTCTACACCCTACACTCTATACCATACACTCTATACCCTACACTCTATACACTACACTCTATACCCTACACTCTACACTCTATACCCTACACTCTATACCATACACTCTACACCCTACACTCTATACCATACACTCTATACACTACACTCTACACTCTATACCCTACACTCTACACCCTACACTCTATATCATACACTCTATACCCTACACTCTATACCCTACACTCTATACCCTACACTCTACACCCTACACTCTATACCATACACTCTATACCCTACACTCTATACCCTACACTCTATACCCTACACTCTATACCCTACACTCTACACTCTATACCCTACACTCTATACCATACACTCTACACCCTACACTCTATACCATACACTCTATACACTATACTCTACACTATATACCCTACACTCTATACCCTACACTCTAGACTCTATACCCTACACTCTATATCATACACTCTATACCCTAAACTCTACACCCTACACTCTATACCTTACACTCTATACCTTACACTCTACACTCTATACCCTACACTCTATACCCTACACTATATACTCTATACCCTACACTCTATATCATACACTCTATACCCTACACTCTATACCCTACACTCTACACTCTATATCCTACACTCTATTCCCTACACTCTACACTCTATACCCTACACTCTATATCATACACTCTATACCCTACACTCTATACCCTACACGCTATACCCTACACTCTATACCCTACACTCTATACCCTACACTCTATAGCCCAACACTCTATACCCTACAATCTATACCCTACACTCTATACCCTACACTCTACACCCTACACTATATACCCTACACTCTATACCATACACTCTATACCCTACACTCTATACCCTACACTCTATACCATACACTCTACACTCTATATCCTACACTCTATACCCTACACTCTATACCATACACTCTACACTCTATATCCTACACTCTATACCTTACACTCTACACTCTATACCCTACACTCTATACCCTACACTCTATACCCTACACTCTACACCCTACACTCTATTCCGTACACTCTATACCCTACACTCTATACCCTACACGCTACACCCTACATTCTATACCCTACACTCTATACTATACACTCTATACCCTACACTCTCTACCCTACACTCTATACCCTACAATCTAAACCCTACACTCTATACCCTACACTCTATACCCTACACTCTACACTCTATACCATACACTCTATACCCTACACTCTACACTCTATACCCTACACTCTATACCCTACACTCTAGACTCTATACCCTACACTCTATATCATACACTCTATACCCTACACTCTATACCATACACTTTATACCCTACACTCTATACCCTACACTCTACACCCTACACTCTATACCCCACACTCTATACCCTACACGCTATACCCTACACTCTATACCCTACACTCTATACCCTACACTCTATACTATACACTCTATACCCTACACTCTATACCCTACACTGTATACCCTACACTCTACACTCTACACCCTACACTCTATAACATACACTCTATACACTACACTCTATACCTTACACTCTATACCCTACAATCTGCACTCTACACCCTACACTTTATACCCTACACTTTATACCCTACACTCTATACCCTACACCCTACACTCTACACTCTATACCCTACACTCTATACTATACACTCTATACCCTACACTCTCTACCCTACAGTCTCTACCCTACACTTTATACCCTACACTCTATACCCTACACTCTATACCCTACACTCTATACCCTACACTCTATATCCTACACTCTATACCATACACTCTATACCCTACACTCTATACCCTACACTCTATACCCTACACTCTATACCCTAAACTCTACACTCTATACCCTACAGTCTATAACATACACTCTATACACTACACTCTATACCTTGCACTCTATACCCTACAATCTGCACTCTACACCCTACACTTTATACCCTACACTCTATACCCTACACTCTATACCCTACACTCTACACTCTACACTTTATACCCTACACTCTATACCCTACACTCTACACTCTATACCCTACACTCTACACTCTATACCCTACACTCTATACCATACACTCTATACTCTATACTCTATACCCTACACTCTATACCCTACACTCTATACCCTACACTCTATACCCTACACTCTACACCATACACTCTATACTCTATACTCTATACCCTACACTGTATACCCTACAATCTATACTCTACACTCTATACCCTACACTCTATACCCTACACTCTATACCATACACTCTATACCCTACACTCTACACTCTATACCCTACACTCTATTCCCTACACTCTACACTCTATACCCTACACTCTATATCATACACTCTATACCCTACACTCTATACCATACACTCTATACCCTACACTCTATACCCTACACTCTACACCCTACACTCTATACCCTACACTCTATACCCTACACTCTATACCCTACACTCTATACTATACACTCTATACCCTACACTCTATACCCTACACTCTATACCCTACACTCTACACTCTATACCCTACACTCTACACCCTACACTCTATACCATACACTCTATACCCTACACTCTATACCCTACACTCTATACCCTACACTCTACACTCTATACCCTACACTCTATACCATACACTCTACACCCTACACTCTATACCATACACTCTATACACTACACTCTACACTCTATACCCTACACTCTACACCCTACACTCTATATCATACACTCTATACCCTACACTCTATACCCTACACTCTATACCCTACACTCTACACCCTACACTCTATACCATACACTCTATACCCTACACTCTATACCCTACACTCTATACCCTACACTCTATACCCTACACTCTACACTCTATACCCTACACTCTATACCATACACTCTACACCCTACACTCTATACCATACACTCTATACACTACACTCTACACTATATACCCTACACTCTATACCCTACACTCTAGACTCTATACCCTACACTCTATATCATACACTCTATACCCTAAACTCTACACCCTACACTCTATACCTTACACTCTATACCCTACACTCTACACTCTATACCCTACACTCTATACCCTACACTATATACTCTAAACCCTACACTCTATATCATACACTCTATACCCTACACTCTATACCCTACACTCTACACTCTATACCCTACACTCTATTCCCTACACTCTACACTCTATACCCTACACTCTATATCATACACTCTATACCCTACACTCTATACCCTACACGCTATACCCTACACTCTATACCCTACACTCTATACCCTACACTCTATAGCCCAACACTCTATACCCTACAATCTATACCCTACACTCTATACCCTACACTCTACACCCTACACTATATACCCTACACTCTATACCATACACTCTATACCCTACACTCTATACCCTACACTCTATACCATACACTCTACACTCTATATCCTACACTCTATACCTTACACTCTACACTCTATACCCTACACTCTATACCCTACACTCTATACCCTACACTCTACACCCTACACTCTATTCCGTACACTCTATACCCTACACTCTATACCCTACACGCTACACCCTACATTCTATACCCTACACTCTATACTATACACTCTATACCCTACACTCTCTACCCTACACTCTATACCCTACAATCTAAACCCTACACTCTATACCCTACACTCTATACCCTACACTCTACACTCTATACCATACACTCTATACCCTACACTCTACACTCTATACCCTACACTCTATACCCTACACTCTAGACTCTATACCCTACACTCTATATCATACACTCTATACCCTACACTCTATACCATACACTTTATACCCTACACTCTATACCCTACACTCTACACCCTACACTCTATACCCTACACTCTATACCCTACACGCTATACCCTACACTCTATACCCTACACTCTATACGCTACACTCTATACTATACACTCTATACCCTACACTCTATACCCTACACTGTATACCCTACACTCTACACTCTATACCCTACACTCTATAACATACACTCTATACACTACACTCTATACCTTACACTCTATACCCTACAATCTGCACTCTACACCCTACACTTTATACCCTACACTCTATACTATACACTCTATACCCTACACTCTCTACCCTACAGTCTCTACCCTACACTTTATACCCTACACTCTATACCCTACACTCTATACCCTACACTCTATACCCTACACTCTATATCCTACACTCTATACCATACACTCTATACCCTACACTCTATACCCTACACTCTATACCCTACACTCTATACCCTAAACTCTACACTCTATACCCTACAGTCTATAACATACACTCTATACACTACACTCTATACCTTGCACTCTATACCCTACAATCTGCACTCTACACCCTACACTTTATACCCTACACTCTATACCCTACACTCTATACCCTACACTCTACACTCTACACTTTATACCCTACACTCTATACCCTACACTCTACACTCTATACCCTACACTCTACACTCTATACCCTACACTCTATACCATACACTCTATACTCTATACTCTATACCCTACACTCTATACCCTACACTCTATACCCTACACTCTATACCCTACACTCTACACCATACACTCTATACTCTATACTCTATACCCTACACTGTATACCCTACAATCTATACTCTACACTCTATACCCTACACTCTATACCCTACACTCTATACCCTACACTCTACACTCTATACCATACACTCTATACCCTACACTCTACACTCTATACCCTACACTCTATTCCCTACACTCTACACTCTATACCCTACACTCTATATCATACACTCTATACCCTACACTCTATACCATACACTCTATACCCTACACTCTATACCCTACACTCTACACCCTACACTCTATACCCTACACTCTATACCCTACACTCTATACCCTACACTCTATACTATACACTCTATACCCTACACTCTATACCCTACACTCTATACCCTACACTCTACACTCTATACCCTACACTCTATAACATACACTCTATACACTACACTTTATACCTTACACTCTATACCCTACAATCTGCACTTTACACCCTACACTTTATACCCTACACTCTATACCCTACACTCTATACCCTACACTCTATACCCTACACTCTACACCCTACACTCTATACCCTACACTCTATACTATACACTCTATACCCTACACTCTCTACCCTACAGTCTCTACCCTACACTTTATACCCTACAATCTATACCCTACACTCTATACCCTACACTCTATACCCTACACTCTATACCATACACTCTATACCCTACACTCTATACCCTACACTCTATACCCTACACTCTATACCCTACACTCTATAACATACACTCTATACACTACACTCTATACCTTACACTCTATACCCTACAATCTGCACTCTACACCCTACACTTTATACCCTACACTCTATACCCTACACTCTATACCCTACACTCTACACTCTACACTTTATACCCTACACTCTACACTCTATACCCTACACTCTACACTCTATACCCTACACTCCACACCCTACACTCTATACCATACACTCTATACCCTACACTCTATACCCTATACTCTATACCCTACACTCTATACCCTACACTCTATACCATACACTCTATACCATACACTCTACACCCTACACTTTATACCATACACTCTATACCCTACACTCTACACTCTATACCCTACACTCTATACCCTACACTCTACACTCTATACATACACTCTATACCATACATTCTATACCCTACACTCTATAACATAAACTCTATACCATCCACTCTATACCCTACACTCTATACCATACACTCTATACCCTACACTCAACACCCTACACTCTATACCCTACACTCTATACCCTACACTCTACACTCTATACCCTACAATCTATACCCTACACCATACACTCTATACCCTATACTCTATACCCTACACTCTACACTCTATACCCTACAATCTATACCCTACACTCTACACTCTATACCCTACACTCTATACCCTACACTCTATACCCTAAACTCTACACCCTACACTCTATACCCTACACGCTACACTCTATACCCTACACTCTATACCCTACACTCTATACCATACACTCTATACCCTACACACTATACCCTACACTCTATACCCTAAACTCTACACCCTACACTCTATAACATACACTCTATACACTACACTCTATACCCTACAATCTGCACTCTACACCCTACACTCTATACCCTACACTCTATACCCTACACTCTACACTTTATACCCTCCACTCTATACCCTACACTCTATACCCTACACTCTATACCCTACACTCAAAACCATACACTCTATACCCTACACTCTATACCCTACACTCTACACCCTACACTCTATACCCTACACTCTATACTATACACTCTATACCCTACACTCTCTACCCTACAGTCTCTACCCTACACTTTATACCCTACAATCTATACCCTACACTCTATACCCTACACTCTATACCATACACTCTATACCCTACACTCTATACCCTACACTCTATACCCTACACTCTATACCCTACACTCTATAACATACACTCTATACACTACACTCTATACCTTACACTCTATACCCTACAATCTGCACTCTACACCCTACACTTTATACCCTACACTCTATACCCTACACTCTATACCCTACACTCTACACTCTACACTTTATACCCTACACTCTACACTCTATACCCTACACTCTACACTCTATACCCTACACTCTATACCCTACACTCTACACCCTACACTCTATACCCTACACTCTATACCCTACACTCTACACCATACACTCTATACTCTATACTCTACACCATACACTCTATACTCTATACTCTATACCCTACACTCTATACCCTACAATCTATACCCTACACTCTATACCCTACACTCTATACCCTACACTCTATACCATACACTCTATACGCTACACTCTACACTCTACACCCTACACTCTATACCATACACTCTATACCCTACACTCTATACCCTACAATCTCTTACATACACTCTATACACTACACTCTATACCTTACACTCTATACCCTACACTCTATACCATACACTCTATACCATACACTCTACACCCTACACTCTATACCCTAAACTCCACACTCTATACCCTACACTCTATACCCTACACTCTAATCCCTACACTCTACACTCTATACCCTACACTCCATACCCTACACTCTATACCATACACTCTATACCCTACACTCTATACCCTATACTCTATACCCTACACTCTATACCCTACACTCTATACCATACACTCTATACCATACACTCTACACCCTACACTTTATACCATACACTCTATACCCTACACTCTACACTCTATACCCTACACTCTATACCCTACACTCTACACTCTATACCATACACTCTATACCATACATTCTATACCCTACACTCTCTACCATAAACTCTATACCATACACTCTATACCCTACACTCTATACCATACACTCTATACCCTACACTCAACACCCTACACTCTACACCCTACACTCTATACCCTACACTCTACACCCTACACTCTATACCCTACACCATACACTCTATACCCTATACTCTATACCCTACACTCTACACTCTATACCCTACAATCTATACCCTACACTCTATACCCTACACTCTATACCCTACACTCTACACTCTATACCCTACACTCTATACCCTACACTCTATACCCTAAACTCTATACCCTACACGCTACACTCTATACCCTACACTCTATACCCTACACTCTATACCATACACTCTATACCCTACACACTATACCCTACACTCTATACCCTAAACTCTACACCCTACACTCTATAACATACACTCTATACACTACACTCTATACCCTACAATCTGCACTCTACACCCTACACTCTATACCCTACACTCTATACCCTACACTCAAAACCATACACTCTACACCCTACACTCTATACCCTACACTCTATACCCTACACTCTATACCCTACACTATACACTCTATACCCTACACTCTACACCATACACTCTATACTCTATACCCTACACTCTATACTCTATACCCTACAATCTATACCCTACACTCTATACCCTACACTCTACACTCTATACCCTACACTCTATACCATACAATCTATCCCTACACTCTACACTCTATACCCTACACTCTATACCCTACACTCTATACCCTACACTCTATACCCTACACTCTATACCATACAATCTATCCCTACACTCTATACTCTATACCCTACAATCTATACCCTACACTCTATACCCTACACTCTATACCCTACACTCTATACCCTACACTCTACACTCTATACCATACACTCTATACCCTACACTCTACACTCTATACCCTACACTCTATACCCTACACTCTACACTCTATACCCTACACTCTATATCATACACTCTATACCCTACACTCTATACCATACACTCTATACCCTACACTCTATACCCTACACTCTACACCCTACACTCTATACCCTACACTCTATACCCTACACTCTATACCCTACACTCTATACTATACACTTTATACCCTACACTCTATACCCTACACTCTACACTCTATACCCTATACTCTATAACATACACTCTATACACTACACTCTATACCTTACACTCTATACCCTACAATCTGCACTCTACACCCTACACTTTATACACTACACTCTATACCCTACACTCTATACCCTACACTCTATACCATACACTCTACACCCTACACTCTATACCATACACTCTATACCCTACACTCTACACCATACACTCTATACCCTATACCCTACACTATATACCCTACGATCTATACCCTACACTCTATACCCTACACTCTATACCCTACACTTTACACCCTACACTCTATACCCTACACTCTATACCCTACACTCTATACCATACACTCTATACCATACACTCTATACCCTACACTCTATACCCTACACTCTATACCCTAAACTCTACACTCTATAACCTACACTCTATACACTACACTCTATACCTTACACGCTACACTCTACACTCTACAGCCTACACTCTACACTCTAAACTTTATACCCTACACTCTATACCCTACACTCTATACCCTACACTCTACACTTTATACCCTACACTCTATACCCTACACTCTACACACTACATTCTATATTCTACACTCTATACCCTACACTCTATACCATACACTCTACACCATACACTCTATACCCTACACTCTATAACCTACACGCTACACCCTATACCCTACACTCTACACTCTATACCCTACACTCTATACTATACACTCTATACCCTACACTCTATACCCTACACTCTATACCATACACTCTACACTCTATACCCTACACTCTAATCCCTACACTCTACAATCTATACCCTACACTCTATACCCTACACTCTATTCCGTTCACTCTATACCCTGCACTCTACACGCTACACTCTATACCCTTCACTCTATACTATACACTCTATACCCTACACTCTACACTCTCTACCCTACACTCTACACCCTACACTCTATACTATACACTCTATACCCTACACTCTACACTCTATACCCTACAGTCTATACCCTACAGTCTATACCCTACTCTATACCCTACACTCTATACCCTACACTCTTTACCCTACACTCTACACCTTACACTCTATACCTTACACTCTATACCCTACACTCTATACACTACACTCTACACTCTATACCCTACACTCTACACCATACACTCTATAACATACACTATATACCCTACACTCTACACTCTAAACCCTACACTCTATACCATACACTCTACACCCTACACTCTATACCATACACTCTATACCCTACACTCTACACTCTATACCCTACACTCTATACCCTACACTATACACTCTATACCCTACACTCTACACCATACACTCTATACCCTATACTCTATACGCTACACTCTACACTCTATACTCTACAATCTATAACCTAAACTCTATACCCTACACTCTATACCCTACACTCTACACTCTATACTCTACACTCTATACCATACACTCTATACCCTACACTCTACACCATACACTCTATACTCTATACCCTACACTCTATACTCTATACCCTACAATCTATACCCTACACTCTATACCCTACACTCTATACCCTACACTCTACAACATACACTCTATACTCTATACTCTATACCCTACACTCTATACTCTATACCCTACAATCTATACCCTACACTCTATACCCTACACTCTATACCATACACTCTATACCCTACTCTCTACACTCTACACCCTACACTCTATACCATACACTCTATACCCTACACTCTATACCCTACACTCTATACCCTACAATCTCTTACATACACTCTATACACTACACTCTATACCTTACACTCTATACCCTACACTCTATACCATACACTCTATACCATACACTCTACACCCTACACTCTATACCCTAAACTCTACACTCTATACCCTACACTCTATACCCTACACTCTATACCCTACACTCCATACCCTACACTCTATACCCTACACTCTATACCCTATACTCTATACCCTACACTCTATACCCTACACTCTATACCATACACTCTATACCATACACTCTACACCCTACACTTTATACCATACACTCTATACCCTACACTCTACACTCTATACCCTACACTCTATACCCTACACTCTACACTCTATACCATACACTCTATACCTTACACTCTATACCCTACACTCTACACTTTATACCCTACACTCTATACCCTACACTCTACACACTACATTCTATATTCTACACTCTATACCCTACACTCTATACCATACACTCTACACCATACACTCTATACCCTACACTCTATACCCTACACTCTATACTATACACTCTATACCCTACACTCTACACTCTATACCCTACACTCTATACCATACACTCTACACTCTATACCCTACACTCTGATCCCTACACTCTACAATCTATACCCTACAATCTATACCCTACACTCTATACCCTACACTCTACACTCTATTCCGTTCACTCTATACCCTACACTCTACACGCTACACTCTATACCCTACACTCTATACTATAAACTCTATACCCTACACTCTACACTCTCTACCATACACTCTACACCCTACACTCTATACCATACACTCTATACCCTACACTCTATACCATACACTCTATACCCTACACTCTACACTCTATACCCTACACTCTATACCCTACACTATACACTCAATACCCTACACTCTACACCATACACTCTATACCCTATACTCTATACCCTACACTCTACACTCTATACTCTACAATCTATACCCTAAACTCTATACCCTACACTCTATACCCTACACTCTACACTCTATACCCTACACTCTACACCATACACTCTATACCCTACACTCTATACCCTACACTCTACACCCTACACTCTATACCATACACTCTATACCCTACACTCTATACCCTACACTCTATACCCTCCACTCTATACCCTAAACTCTGCACTCTATACCCTACACTCTATAACATACACTCTATACACTACACTCTATACCATACTCTACACTCTATACCCTCCACTCTATACCCTACACTCTATACCATAAACTCTATACCCTACACTCTATACCCTACACTCTATACCCTACACCCTACACTTTATACCCTCCACTCTATACCCTACACTCTATACCCTTCACACTATACCCTACACTCTACACACTACACCCTACACTCTATACCCTACACTCTATACCATACACTCTACACTCTATACCATACACTCTACACTCTATACCCTACACTCTATACCCTACACTCTATACCCTACACTATACACTCTATACCCTACACTCTACACCATACACTCTATACCCTATACTCTATACCATACGCTCTACACTCTATACCCTACACTCTATACCCTACACTCTATACCCTACACTCTATACCCTACACTCTATACCCTACACTCTACACCCTACACTCTATACCATACACTCTATACCCTACACTCTATACCCTACACTCTATACCCTACACTCTACACTCTATACCCTACATTCTATACCATACACTCTATACCCTTCACTCTATACCCTAAACTCTACACTTCATACCCTACACTCTATAACATACACTCTATACACTACACTCTATACCTTACACTCTACACCCTACACTCTATACCATACACTATATACCCTACACTCTACACTCTATACCCTACACTCTATACCTTACACTCTATACCCTACACTCTATACCGTACATTCTATACCCTACACTCTATACCCTACACTCTACACTCTATACCCTACACTCTATACCTTACACTCTACACCCTACACTCTATACCCTACACTCTATACCCTACACTCTATACCCTACACTCTATACCCTACACTCTACACTCTATACCCTACACTCTATACCATACACTCTATACCCTACACTCTATACCCTAAACTCTACACCCTACACTCTATACCCTACACGCTACACTTTATACCCTACACTCTACACCCTACACTCTACACTCTATACCCTACACTCTATAATCTACACTCTATACCCTACACTCTACACCCTACACCCCACACTCTATACCATACATTCTATACCCTACACTCTACACTTTATACCCTACACTCTATACCCTACACTCTACACCCTACACTCTATACCATACACTCTATACCCTACACTCTATACCCTACACTCTATACCCTACACTCTACACTCTATACCCTACACTCTATACCATACACTCTACACCCTACACTCTATACCATACACTCTATACACTACACTCTACACTCTATACCCTACACTCTACACCCTACACTCTATATCATACACTCTATACCCTACACTCTATACCCTACACTCTATACCCTACACTCTACACCCTACACTCTATACCATACACTCTATACCCTACACTCTATACCCTACACTCTATACCCTACACTCTATACCCTACACTCTACACTCTATACCCTACACTCTATACCATACACTCTACACCCTACACTCTATACCATACACTCTATACACTACACTCTACACTATATACCCTACACTCTATACCCTACACTCTAGACTCTATACCCTACACTCTATATCATACACTCTATACCCTAAACTCTACACCCTACACTCTATACCTTACACTCTATACCCTACACTCTACACTCTATACCCTACACTCTATACCCTACACTATATACTCTATACCCTACACTCTATATCATACACTCTATACCCTACACTCTATACCCTACACTCTACACTCTATACCCTACACTCTATTCCCTACACTCTACACTCTATACCCTACACTCTATACCGTACATTCTATACCCTACACTCTATACCCTACACTCTACACTCTTTACCCTACACTCTATACCTTACACTCTACACCCTACACTCTATACCCTACACTCTATACCCTACACTCTATACCCTACACTCTATACCCTACACTCTATACCATACACTCTATACCCTACACTCTATACCCTAAACTCTACACCCTACACTCTATACCCTACACGCTACACTTTATACCCTACACTCTACACCCTACACTCTACACTCTATACCCTACACTCTATAATCTACACTCTATACCCTACACTCTACACCCTACACCCCACACTCTATACCATACATTCTATACCCTACATTCTACACTCTATACCCTACACTCTATACCCTACACGCTATACCCTACACTCTATACCCTACACTCTATACCCTACACTCTATAGCCCAACACTCTATACCCTACAATCTATACCCTACACTCTATACCCTACACTCTACACCCTACACTATATACCCTACACTCTATACCATACACTCTATACCCTACACTCTATACCCTACACTCTATACCATACACTCTACACTCTATATCCTACACTCTATACCTTACACTCTACACTCTATACCCTACACTCTATACCCTACACTCTATACCCTACACTCTACACCCTACACTCTATTCCGTACACTATATACCCTACACTCTATACCATACACTCTATACCCTACACTCTATACCCTACACTCTATACCATACACTCTACACTCTATATCCTACACTCTATACCTTACACTCTACACCCTACACTCTATACCCTACACTCTATACCCTACACTCTACACCCTACACTCTATTCCGTACACTCTATACCCTACACTCTATACCCTACACGCTACACCCTACATTCTATACCCTACACTCTATACCCTACACTCTATACCCTACACTCTACACTCTATACCATACACTCTATACCCTACACTCTACACTCTATACCCTACACTCTATACCCTACACTCTAGACTCTATACCCTACACTCTATATCATACACTCTATACCCTACACTCTATACCATACACTTTATACCCTACACTCTATACCCTACACTCTACACCCTACACTCTATACCCTACACTCTATACCCTACACGCTATACCCTACACTCTATACCCTACACTCTATACCCTACACTCTATACTATACACTCTATACCCAACACTCTATACCCTACACTGTATACCCTACACTCTACACTCTATACCCTACACTCTATAACATACACTCTATACACTACACTCTATACCTTACACTCTATACCCTACAATCTGCACTCTACACCCTACACTTTATACCCTACACTTTATACCCTACACTCTATACCCTACACTCTATACCCTACACTCTACACCCTACACTCTATACCCTACACTCTATACTATACACTCTATACCCTACACTCTCTACCCTACAGTCTCTACCCTACACTTTATACCCTACACTCTATACCCTACACTCTATACCCTACACTCTATACCCTACACTCTATATCCTACACTCTATACCATACACTCTATACCCTACACTCTATACCCTACACTCTATACCCTACACTCTATACCCTAAACTCTACACTCTATACCCTACAGTCTATAACATACACTCTATACACTACACTCTATACCTTGCACTCTATACCCTACAATCTGCACTCTACACCCTACACTTTATACCCTACACTCTATACCCTACACTCTATACCCTACACTCTACACTCTACACTTTATACCCTACACTCTATACCCTACACTCTACACTCTGTACCCTACACTCTACACTCTATACCCTACACTCTATACCATACACTCTACACCCTACACTCTATACCCTACACTCTATACCCTACACTCTATACCCTACACTCTATACCCTACACTCTACACCATACACTCTATACTCTATACTCTATACCCTACACTGTATACCCTACAATGTATACTCTACACTCTATACCCTACACTCTATACCCTACACTCTATACCCTACACTCTACACTCTATACCATACACTCTATACCCTACACTCTACACTCTATACCCTACACTCTATTCCCTACACTCTACACTCTATACCCTACACTCTATATCATACACTCTATACCCTACACTCTATACCATACACTCTATACCCTACACTCTATACCCTACACTCTACACCCTACACTCTATACCCTACACTCTATACCCTACACTCTATACCCTACACTCTATACTATACACTCTATACCCTACACTCTATACCCTACACTCTATACCCTACACTCTACACTCTATACCCTACACTCTATAACATACACTCTATACACTCCCCTTTATACCTTACACTCTATACCCTACAATCTGCACTCTACACCCTACACTTTATACCCTACACTCTATACCCTACACTCTATACCCTACACTCTATACCCTACACTCTACACCCTACACTCTATACCCTACACTCTATACTATACACTCTATACCCTACACTCTCTACCCTACAGTCTCTACCCTACACTTTATACCCTACAATCTATACCCTACACTCTATACCCTACACTCTATACCCTACACTCTATACCATACACTCTATACCCTACACTCTATACCCTACACTCTATACCCTACACTCTATACCCTACACTCTATAACATACACTCTATACACTACACTCTATACCTTACACTCTATACCCTACAATCTGCACTCTACACCCTACACTTTATACCCTACACTCTATACCCTACACTCTATACCCTACACTCTACACTCTACACTTTATACCCTACACTCTACACTCTATACCCTACACTCTACACTCTATACCCTACACTCCATACCCTACACTCTATACCATACACTCTATGCCCTACACTCTATACCCTATACTCTATACCCTACACTCTATACCCTACACTCTATACCATACACTCTATACCATACACTCTACACCCTACACTTTATACCATACACTCTATACCCTACACTCTACACTCTATACCCTACACTCTATACCCTACACTCTACACTCTATACATACACTCTATACCATACATTCTATACCCTACACTCTATAACATAAACTCTATACCATCCACTCTATACCCTACACTCTATACCATACACTCTATACCCTACACTCAACACCCTACACTGTATACCCTACACTCTATACCCTACACTCTACACTCTATACCCTACAATCTATACCCTACACCATACACTCTATACCCTATACTCTATACCCTACACTCTACACTCTATACCCTACAATCTATACCCTACACTCTATACCCTACACTCTATACCCTACACTCTACACTCTATACCCTACACTCTATACCCTACACTCTATACCCTAAACTCTACACCCTACACTCTATACCCTACACGCTACACTCTATACCCTACACTCTATACCCTACACTCTATACCATACACTCTATACCCTACACACTACACCCTACACTCTATACCCTAAACTCTACACCCTACACTCTATAACATACACTCTATACACTACACTCTATACCCTACAATCTGCACTCTACACCCTACACTCTATACCCTACACTCTATACCCTACACTCTACACTTTATACCCTACACTCTATACCCTACACTCTATACCCTACACTCTATACCCTACACTCAAAACCATACACTCTATACCCTACACTCTATACCCTACACTCTACACCCTACACTCTATACCCTACACTCTATACTATACACTCTATACCCTACACTCTCTACCCTACAGTCTCTACCCTACACTTTATACCCTACAATCTATACCCTACACTCTATACCCTACACTCTATACCATACACTCTATACCCTACACTCTATACCCTACACTCTATACCCTACACTCTATACCCTACACTCTATAACATACACTCTATACACTACATTCTATACCTTACACTCTATACCCTACAATCTGCACTCTACACCCTACACTTTATACCCTACAGTCTATACCCTACACTATATACCCTACACTCTACACTCTACACTTTATACCCTACACTCTACACTCTATACCCTACACTCTACACTCTATACCCTACACTCTATACCCTACACTCTATACCCTACACTCTATACCCTACACTCTACACCATACACTCTATACTCTATACTCTATACCCTACACTCTATACCCTACAATCTATACCCTACACTCTATACCCTACACTCTATACCCTACACTCTATACCCTACACTCTATACCCTACACTCTACACCATACACTCTATACTCTATACTCTATACCCTACACTCTATACCCTACAATCTATACCCTACACTCTATACCCTACACTCTATACCCTACACTCTATACCATACACTCTATACGCTACACTCTACACTCTACACCCTGCACTCTATACCATACACTCTATACCCTACACTCTATACCCTACAATCTCTTACATACACTCTATACACTACACTCTATACCTTACACTCTATACCCTACACTCTATACCCTACACTCTATACCATACACTCTACACCCTACACTCTATACCCTAAACTCCACACTCTATACCCTACACTCTATACCCTACACTCTAATCCCTACACTCTACACTCTATACCCTACACTCCATACCCTACACTCTATACCATACACTCTATACCCTACACTCTATACCCTATACTCTATACCCTACACTCTATACCCTACACTCTATACCATACACTCTATACCATACACTCTACACCCTACACTTTATACCATACACTCTATACCCTACACTCTACACTCTATACCCTACACTCTATACCCTACACTCTACACTCTATACCATACACTCTATACCATACATTCTATACCCTACACTCTCTACCATAAACTCTATACCATACACTCTATACCCTACACTCTATACCATACACTCTATACCCTACACTCAACACCCTACACTCTATACCCTACACTCTATACCCTACACTCTACACCCTACACTCTATACCCTACACCATACACTCTATACCCTATACTCTATACCCTACACTCTACACTCTATACCCTACAATCTATACCCTACACTCTATACCCTACACTCTATACCCTACACTCTACACTCTATACCCTACACTCTATACCCTACACTCTATACCCTAAACTCTATACCCTACACGCTACACTCTATACCCTACACTCTATACCCTACACTCTATACCATACACTCTATACCCTACACACTATACCCTACACTCTATACCCTAAACTCTACACCCTACACTCTATAACATACACTCTATACACTACACTCTATACCCTACAATCTGCACTCTACACCCTACACTCTATACCCTACACTCTATACCCTACACTCTACACTTTATACCCTACACTCTATACCCTACACTCAAAACCATACACTCTACACCCTACACTCTATACCCTACACTCTATACCCTACACTCTATACCCTACACTCTATACCCTACACTATACACTCTATACCCTACACTCTACACCATACACTCTATACTCTATACCCTACACTCTATACTCTATACCCTACAATCTATACCCTACACTCTATACCCTACACTCTACACTCTATACCCTACACTCTATACCATACAATCTATCCCTACACTCTACACTCTATACCCTACACTCTATACCCTACACTCTATACCCTACACTCTATACCCTACACTCTACACCATACACTCTATACTCTATACTCTATACCCTACACTCTATACTCTATACCCTACAATCTATACCCTACACTCTATACCCTACACTCTATACCCTACACTCTATACCCTACACTCTACACTCTATACCATACACTCTATACCCTACACTCTACACTCTATACCCTACACTCTATACCCTACACTCTACACTCTATACCCTACACTCTATATCATACACTCTATACCCTACACTCTATACCATACACTCTATACCCTACACTCTATACCCTACACTCTACACCCTACACTCTATACCCTACACTCTATACCCTACATATACCCTACACTCTATACCCTACACTCTACACCCTACACTCTATACCCTACACTCTATACCCTACACTCTATACCCTACACTCTATACTATACACTCTATACCCTACACTCTATACCCTACACTCTACACTCTATACCCTATACTCTATAACATACACTCTATACACTACACTCTATACCTTACACTCTATACCCTACAATCTGCACTCTACACCCTACACTTTATACACTACACTCTATACCCTACACTCTATACCCTACACTCTATACCATACACTCTACACCCTACACTCTATACCATACACTCTATACCCTACACTCTACACCATACACTCTATACTCTATACCCTACACTATATACCCTACGATCTATACCCTACACTCTATACCCTACACTCTATACCCTACACTTTACACCCTACACTCTATACCCTACACTCTATACCCTACACTCTATACCATACACTCTATACCATACACTCTATACCCTACACTCTATACCCTAAACTCTACACTCTATAACCTACACTCTATACACTACACTCTATACCTTACACGCTACACTCTACACTCTACAGCCTACACTCTACACTCTAAACTTTATACCCTACACTCTATACCCTACACTCTATACCCTACACTCTACACTTTATACCCTACACTCTATACCCTACACTCTACACACTACATTCTATATTCTACACTCTATACCCTACACTCTATACCATACACTCTACACCATACACTCTATACCCTACACTCTATAACCTACACGCTACACCCTATACCCTACACTCTACACTCTATACCCTACACTCTATACTATACACTCTATACCCTACACTCTATACCCTACACTCTATACCATACACTCTACACTCTATACCCTACACTCTATACCATACAATCTATCCCTACACTCTACACTCTATACCCTACACTCTATACCCTACACTCTATACCCTACACTCTATACCCTACACTCTACACCATACACTCTATACTCTATACTCTATACCCTACACTCTATACTCTATACCCTACAATCTATACCCTACACTCTATACCCTACACTCTATACCCTACACTCTATACCCTACACTCTACACTCTATACCATACACTCTATACCCTACACTCTACACTCTATACCCTACACTCTATACCCTACACTCTACACTCTATACCCTACACTCTATATCATACACTCTATACCCTACACTCTATACCATACACTCTATACCCTACACTCTATACCCTACACTCTACACCCTACACTCTATACCCTACACTCTATACCCTACATATACCCTACACTCTATACCCTACACTCTACACCCTACACTCTATACCCTACACTCTATACCCTACACTCTATACCCTACACTCTATACTATACACTCTATACCCTACACTCTATACCCTACACTCTACACTCTATACCCTATACTCTATAACATACACTCTATACACTACACTCTATACCTTACACTCTATACCCTACAATCTGCACTCTACACCCTACACTTTATACACTACACTCTATACCCTACACTCTATACCCTACACTCTATACCATACACTCTACACCCTACACTCTATACCATACACTCTATACCCTACACTCTACACCATACACTCTATACCCTATACCCTACACTATATACCCTACGATCTATACCCTACACTCTATACCCTACACTCTATACCCTACACTTTACACCCTACACTCTATACCCTACACTCTATACCCTACACTCTATACCATACACTCTATACCATACACTCTATACCCTACACTCTATACCCTACACTCTATACCCTAAACTCTACACTCTATAACCTACACTCTATACACTACACTCTATACCTTACACGCTACACTCTACACTCTACAGCCTACACTCTACACTCTAAACTTTATACCCTACACTCTATACCCTACACTCTATACCCTACACTCTACACTTTATACCCTACACTCTATACCCTACACTCTACACACTACATTCTATATTCTACACTCTATACCCTACACTCTATACCATACACTCTACACCATACACTCTATACCCTACACTCTATAACCTACACGCTACACCCTATACCCTACACTCTACACTCTATACCCTACACTCTATACTATACACTCTATACCCTACACTCTATACCCTACACTCTATACCATACACTCTACACTCTATACCCTACACTCTAATCCCTACACTCTACAATCTATACCCTACACTCTATACCCTACACTCTATTCCGTTCACTCTATACCCTGCACTCTACACGCTACACTCTATACCCTTCACTCTATACTATACACTCTATACCCTACACTCTACACTCTATACCCTACAGTCTATACCCTACAGTCTATACCCTACTCTATACCCTACACTCTATACCCTACACTCTTTACCCTACACTCTACACCTTACACTCTATACCTTACACTCTATACCCTACACTCTATACCCTACACTCTACACTCTATACCCTACACTCTACACCATACACTCTATAACATACACTATATACCCTACACTCTACACTCTAAACCCTACACTCTATACCATACACTCTACACCCTACACTCTATACCATACACTCATAGTAACATAGTAACATAGTAACATAGTTAGTAAGGCCGAAAAAAGACATTTGTCCATCCAGTTCAGCCTATATTCCATCATAATAAATACCCAGATCTACGTCCTTCTACAGAACCTAATAATTGTATGATACAATATTGTTCTGCTCCAGGAAGACATCCAGGCCTCTCTTGAACCCCTCGACTGAGTTCGCCATCACCACCTCCTCAGGCAAGCAATTCCAGATTCTCACTGCCCTAACAGTAAAGAATCCTCTTCTATGTTGGTGGAAAAACCATCTCTCCTCCAAACGCAAAGAATGCCCCCTTGTGCCCGTCACCTTCCTTGGTATACACTCTATACCCTACACTCTACACTCTATACCCTACACTCTATACCCTACACTATACACTCTATACCCTACACTCTACACCATACACTCTATACCCTATACTCTATACGCTACACTCTACACTCTATACTCTACAATCTATACCCTAAACTCTATACCCTACACTCTATACCCTACACTCTACACTCTATACTCTACACTCTATACCATACACTCTATACCCTACACTCTACACCATACACTCTATACTCTATACTCTATACCCTACACTCTATACTCTATACCCTACAATCTATACCCTACACTCTATACCCTACACTCTATACCCTACACTCTACAACATACACTCTATACTCTATACTCTATACCCTACACTCTATACTCTATACCCTACAATCTATACCCTACACTCTATACCCTACACTCTATACCATACACTCTATACCCTACACTCTACACTCTACACCCTACACTCTATACCATACACTCTATACCCTACACTCTATACCCTACACTCTATACCCTACACTCTATACCCTACAATCTCTTACATACACTCTATACACTACACTCTATACCTTACACTCTATACCCTACACTCTATACCATACACTCTATACCATACACTCTACACCCTACACTCTATACCCTAAACTCTACACTCTATACCCTACACTCTATACCCTACACTCTATACCCTACACTCCATACCCTACACTCTATACCATACACTCTATACCCTACACTCTATACCCTATACTCTATACCCTACACTCTATACCCTACACTCTATACCATACACTCTATACCATACACTCTACACCCTACACTTTATACCATACACTCTATACCCTACACTCTACACTCTATACCCTACACTCTATACCCTACACTCTACACTCTATACCATACACTCTATACCTTACACTCTATGCCCTACACTCTACACTTTATACCCTACACTCTATACCCTACACTCTACACACTACATTCTATATTCTACACTCTATACCCTACACTCTATATCATACACTCTACACCATACACTCTATACCCTACACTCTATACCCTACACTCTATACTATACACTCTATACCCTACACTCTACACTCTATACCCTACACTCTATACCCTACACTCTGATCCCTACACTCTACAATCTATACCCTACAATCTATACCCTACACTCTATACCCTACACTCTACACTCTATTCCGTTCACTCTATACCCTACACTCTACACGCTACACTCTATACCCTACACTCTATACTATAAACTCTATACCCTACACTCTACACTCTCTACCATACACTCTACACCCTACACTCTATACCATACACTCTATACCCTACACTCTATACCATACACTCTATACCCTACACTCTACACTCTATACCCTACACTCTATACCCTACACTATACACTCAATACCCTACACTCTACACCATACACTCTATACCCTATACTCTATACCCTACACTCTACACTCTATACTCTACAATCTATACCCTAAACTCTATACCCTACACTCTATACCCTACACTCTACACTCTATACCCTACACTCTATACCATACACTCTATACCCTACACTCTATACCCTACACTCTACACCCTGCACTCTATACCATACACTTTATACCCTACACTCTATACCCTACACTCTATACCCTCCACTCTATACCCTAAACTCTACACTCTATACCATACACTCTATAACATACACTCTATACACTACACTCTATACCTTACTCTACACTCTATACCCTCCACTCTATACCCTACACTCTATACCATAAACTCTATACCCTACACTCTATACCCTACACTCTATACCCTACACCCTACACTTTATACCCTCCACTCTATACCCTACACTCTATACCCTTCACACTATACCCTACACTCTACACACTACACCCTACACTCTATACCATACACTCTACACTCTATACCATACACTCTACACTCAATACCCTACACTCTATACCCTACACTCTATACCCTACACTCAATACCCTACACTATACACTCTATACCCTACACTCTACACCATACACTCTATACCCTATACTCTATACCCTACGCTCTACACTCTATACCCTACACTCTATACCCTACACTCTATACCCTACACTCTATACCCTACACTCTATACCCTACTCTCTACACCCTACACTCTATACCATACACTCTATACCCTACACTCTATACCCTACACTCTATACCCTACACTCTACACTCTATACCCTACACTCTATACCATACACTCTATACCCTACACTCTATACCCTAAACTCTACACTTCATACCCTACACTCTATAACATACACTCTATACACTACACTCTATACCTTACACTCTACACCCTGCACTCTATACCATACACTATATACCCTACACTCTACACTCTATACCCTACACTCTATACCTTACACTCTATACCCTACACTCTATACCGTACATTCTATACCCTACACTCTATACCCTACACTCTACACTCTATACCCTACACTCTATACCTTAAACTCTACACCCTACACTCTATACCCTACACTCTATACCCTACACTCTATACCCTACACTCTATACCCTACACTCTACACTCTATACCCTACACTCTATACCATACACTCTATACCCTACACTCTATACCCTAAACTCTACACCCTACACTCTATACCCTACACGCTACACTTTATACCCTACACTCTACACCCTACACTCTATACCCTACACTCTATAATCTACACTCTATACCCTACACTCTACACCCTACACCCCACACTCTATACCATACATTCTATACCCTACACTCTACACTCTATACCCTACACTCTATACCCTACACTCTATACCCTACACTCTATTCCATACACTCTATACGCTACACTCTACACTCTACACCCTACACTCTATACCATACACTCTATACCCTACACTCTATACCCTACACTCTATACCATACACTCTATACCATACACTCTACACCCTACACTTTATACCATACACTCTATACCCTACACTCTACACTCTATACCCTACACTCTATACCCTACACTCTACACTCTATACCATACACTCTATACCCTACACTCTATACCCTACACTCTATACCCTACACTCTACACTCTATACCCTACACTCTATACCATACACTCTACACCCTACACTCTATACCATACACTCTATACACTACACGCTACACTCTATACCCTACACTCTACACCCTACACTCTATATCATACACTCTATACCCTACACTCTATACCCTACACTCTATACCCTACACTCTACACCCTACACTCTATACCATACACTCTGTACCCTACACTCTATACCCTACACTCTATACCCTACACTCTGTACCCTACACTCTATACCCTACACTCTATACCATACACTCTACACCCTACACTCTATACCATACACTCTATACACTACACTCTACACTATATACCCTACACTCTATACCCTACACTCTAGACTCTATACCCTACACTCTATATCATACACTCTATACCCTAAACTCTACACCCTACACTCTATACCTTACACTCTATACCCTACACTCTACACTCTATACCCTACACTCTATACCCTACACTATATACTCTATACCCTACATTCTATATCATACACTCTATACCCTACACTCTATACCCTACACTCTACACTCTATACCCTACACTCTATTCCCTACACTCTACACTCTATACCCTACACTCTATATCATACACTCTATACCCTACACTCTATACCCTACACGCTATACCCTACACTCTATACCCTACACTCTATACCCTACACTCTATAGCCCAACACTCTATACCCTACAATCTATACCCTACACTCTATACCCTACACTCTACACCCTACACTATATACCCTACACTCTATACCATACACTCTATACCCTACACTCTATACCATACACTCTACACTCTATATCCTACACTCTATACCTTACACTCTACACTCTATACCCTACACTCTATACCCTACACTCTATACCCTACACTCTACACCCTACACTCTATTCCGTACACTCTATACCCTACACTCTATACCCTACACGCTACACCCTACATTCTATACCCTACACTCTATACTATACACTCTATACCCTACACTCTCTACCCTACACACTATACCCTACAATCTAAACCCTACACTCTATACCCTACACTCTATACCCTACACTCTACACTCTATACCATACACTCTATACCCTACACTCTACACTCTATACCCTACACTCTATACCCTACACTCTAGACTCTATACCCTACACTCTATATCATACACTCTATACCCTACACTCTATACCATACACTTTATACCCTACACTCTATACCCTACACTCTACACCCTACACTCTATACCCTACACTCTATACCCTACACGCTATACCCTACACTCTATACCCTACACTCTATACCCTACACTCTATACTATACACTCTATACCCTACACTCTATACCCTACACTCTATAACATACACTCTATACACTACACTCTATACCTTACACTCTATACCCTACAATCTGCACTCTACACCCTACACTTTATACCCTACACTTTATACCCTACACTCTATACCCTACACTCTACACCCTACACTCTATACCCTACACTCTATACTATACACTCTATACCCTACACTCTCTACCCTACAGTCTCTACCCTACACTTTATACCCTACACTCTATACCCTACACTCTATACCCTACACTCTATACCCTACACTCTATATCCTACACTCTATACCATACACTCGATACCCTACACTCTATACCCTACACTCTATACCCTACACTCTATACCCTAAACTCTACACTCTATACCCTACAGTCTATAACATACACTCTATACACTACACTCTATACCTTGCACTCTATACCCTACAATCTGCACTCTACACCCTACACTCTATACCCTACACTCTATACCCTACACTCTATACCCTACACTCTACACTCTACACTTTATACCCTACACTCTATACCCTACACTCTACACTCTATACCCTACACTCTATACCATACACTCTACACCCTACACTCTATACCCTACACTCTATACCCTACACTCTATACCCTACACTCTATACCCTACACTCTACACCATACACTCTATACTCTATACTCTATACCCTACACTGTATACCCTACAATCTATACTCTACACTCTATACCCTACACTCTATACCCTACACTCTATACCCTACACTCTACACTCTATACCATACACTCTATACCCTACACTCTACACTCTATACCCTACACTCTATTCCCTACACTCTACACTCTATACCCTACACTCTATATCATACACTCTATACCCTACACTCTATACCATACACTCTATACCCTACACTCTATACCCTACACTCTACACCCTACACTCTATACCCTACACTCTATACCCTACACTCTATACCCTACACTCTATACCCTACACTCTATACCCTACACTCTACACTCTATACCCTACACTCTATAACATACACTCTATACACTACACTTTATACCTTACACTCTATACCCTACAATCTGCACTCTACACCCTACACTTTATACCCTACACTCTATACCCTACACTCTATACCCTACACTCTATACCCTACACTCTACACCCTACACTCTATACCCTACACTCTATACTATACACTCTATACCCTACACTCTCTACCCTACAGTCTCTACCCTACACTTTATACCCTACAATCTATACCCTACACTCTATACCCTACACTCTATACCCTACACTCTATACCATACACTCTATACCCTACACTCTATACCCTACACTCTATACCCTACACTCTATAACATACACTCTATACACTACACTCTATACCTTACACTCTATACCCTACAATCTGCACTCTACACCCTACACTTTATACCCTACACTCTATACCCTACACTCTATACCCTACACTCTACACTCTACACTTTATACCCTACACTCTACACTCTATACCCTACACTCTACACTCTATACCCTACACTCCACACCCTACACTCTATACCATACACTCTATACCCTACACTCTATACCCTATACTCTATACCCTACACTCTATACCCTACACTCTATACCATACACTCTATACCATACACTCTACACCCTACACTTTATACCATACACTCTATACCCTACACTCTACACTCTATACCCTACACTCTATACCCTACACTCTACACTCTATACATACACTCTATACCATACATTCTATACCCTACACTCTATAACATAAACTCTATACCATCCACTCTATACCCTACACTCTATACCATACACTCTATACCCTACACTCAACACCCTACACTCTATACCCTACACTCTATACCCTACACTCTACACTCTATACCCTACAATCTATACCCTACACCATACACTCTATACCCTATACTCTATACCCTACACTCTATACCCTACAATCTATACCCTACACTCTATACCCTACACTCTATACCCTACACTCTACACTCTATACCCTACACTCTATACCCTACACTCTATACCCTAAACTCTACACCCTACACTCTATACCCTACACGCTACACTCTATACCCTACACTCTATACCCTACACTCTATACCATACACTCTATACCCTACACACTATACCCTACACTCTATACCCTAAACTCTACACCCTACACTCTATAACATACACTCTATACACTACACTCTATACCCTACAATCTGCACTCTACACCCTACACTCTATACCCTACACTCTATACCCTACACTCTACACTTTATACCCTACACTCTATACCCTACACTCTATACCCTACACTCTATACCCTACACTCAAAACCATACACTCTATACCCTACACTCTATACCCTACACTCTACACCCTACACTCTATACCCTACACTCTATACTATACACTCTATACCCTACACTCTCTACCCTACAGTCTCTACCCTACACTTTATACCCTACAATCTATACCCTACACTCTATACCCTACACTCTATACCATACACTCTATACCCTACACTCTATACCCTACACTCTATACCCTACACTCTATAACATACACTCTATACACTACACTCTATACCTTACACTCTATACCCTACAATCTGCACTCTACACCCTACACTTTATACCCTACACTCTATACCCTACACTCTATACCCTACACTCTACACTCTACACTTTATACCCTACACTCTACACTCTATACCCTACACTCTACACTCTATACCCTACACTCTATACCATACACTCTACACCCTACACTCTATACCCTACACTCTATACCCTACACTCTATACCCTACACTCTATACCCTACACTCTACACCATACACTCTATACTCTATAATCTATACCCTACACTCTATACCCTACAATCTATACCCTACACTCTATACCCTACACTCTATACCCTACACTCTATACCATACACTCTATACCCTACACTCTACACTCTACACCCTACACTCTATACCATACACTCTATACCCTACACTCTATACCCTACCATCTCTTACATACACTCTATGCACTACACTCTATACCTTACACTCTATACCCTACACTCTATACCATACACTCTATACCATACACTCTACACCCTACACTCTATACCCTAAACTCCACACTCTATACCCTACACTCTATACCCTACACTCTAATCCCTACACTCTACACTCTATACCCTACACTCCATACCCTACACTCTATACCATACACTCTATACCCTACACTCTATACCCTATACTCTATACCCTACACTCTATACCCTACACTCTATACCATACACTCTATACCATACACTCTACACCCTACACTTTATACCATACACTCTATACCCTACACTCTACACTCTATACCCTACACTCTATACCCTACACTCTACACTCTATACCATACACTCTATACCATACATTCTATAACCTACACTCTCTACCATAAACTCTATACCATACACTCTATACCCTACACTCTATACCATACACTCTATACCCTACACTCAACACCCTACACTCTATACCCTACACTCTATACCCTACACTCTACACCCTACACTCTATACCCTACACCATACACTCTATACCCTATACTCTATACCCTACATTCTACACTCTATACCCTACAATCTATACCCTACACTCTATACCCTACACTCTATACCCTACACTCTACACTCTATACCCTACACTCTATACCCTACACTCTATACCCTAAACTCTATACCCTACACGCTACACTCTATACCCTACACTCTATACCCTACACTCTATACCATACACTCTATACCCTACACACTATACCCTACACTCTATACCCTAAACTCTACACCCTACACTCTATAACATACACTCTATACACTACACTCTATACCCTACAATCTGCACTCTACACCCTACACTCTATACCCTACACTCTATACCCTAAACTCTATACCCTACACTCTATACCCTACACTCTACACTCTATACCATACACTCTATACCCTACACTCTACACTCTACACTCTATACCCTACACTCTACACTCTATACCCTACACTCTACACTTTATACCCTACACTCTATACCCTACACTCTATACCCTACACTCAAAACCATACACTCTACACCCTACACTCTATACCCTACACTCTATACCCTACACTCTATACCCTACACTCTATACCCTACACTATACACTCTATACCCTACACTCTACACCATACACTCTATACTCTATACCCTACACTCTATACTCTATACCCTACAATCTATACCCTACACTCTATACCCTACACTCTACACTCTATACCCTACACTCTATACCATACAATCTATCCCTACACTCTACACTCTATACCCTACACTCTATACCCTACACTCTATACCCTACACTCTATACCCTACACTCTACACCATACACTCTATACTCTATACTCTATACCCTACACTCTATACTCTATACCCTACAATCTATACCCTACACTCTATACCCTACACTCTATACCCTACACTCTATACCCTACACTCTACACTCTATACCATACACTCTATACCCTACACTCTACACTCTATACCCTACACTCTACACTCTATACCCTACACTCTATATCATACACTCTATACCCTACACTCTATACCATACACTCTATACCCTACACTCTATACCCTACACTCTACACCCTACACTCTATACCCTACACTCTATACCCTACACTCTATACCCTACACTCTATACTATACACTCTATACCCTACACTCTATACCCTACACTCTACACTCTATACCCTATACTCTATAACATACACTCTATACACTACACTCTATACCTTACACTCTATACCCTACAATCTGCACTCTACACCCTACACTTTATACACTACACTCTATACCCTACACTCTATACCCTACACTCTACACCCTACACTCTATACCCTACACTCTATACTATACACTCTATACCCTACACTCTCTACCCTACAGTCTATACCCTACACTCTATACCCTACACTCTATACCCTACACTATACACTCTATACCCTACACTCTACACCATACACTCTATACTCTATACCCTACACTCTATACTCTATACCCTACAATCTATACCCTACACTCTATACCCTACACTCTACACTCTATACCCTAAACTCTATACCATACACTCTATCCCTACACTCTACACTCTATACCCTACACTCTATACCCTACACTCTATACCCTACACTCTACACCATACACTCTATACTCTATACCCTACACTCTATACTCTATTCCCTACAATCTATACACTACACTCTATACCCTAAACTCTATACCCTACACTCTATACCCTACACTCTACACTCTATACCATACACTCTATACCCTACACTCTACACTCTATACCCTACACTCTACACTCTATACCCTACACTCTATATCATACACTCTATACCCTACACTCTATACCATACACTCTATACCCTACACTCTATACCCTACACTCTACACCCTACACTCTATACCCTACACTCTATACCCTACACTCTATACCCTACACTCTATACTATACACTCTATACCCTACACTCTATACCCTACACTCTATACCCTACACTCTACACTCTATACCCTACACTCTATAACATACACTCTATACACTACACTCTATACCTTACACTCTATACCCTACAATCTGCACTCTACACCCTACACTTTATACCCTACACTCTATACCCTAAACTCTATACCCTACACTCTATACCCTACACTCTACACCCTACACTCTATACCCTACACTCTATACTATACACTCTATACCCTACACTCTCTACCCTACAGTCTCTACCCTACACTTTATACCCCACAATCTATACCCTACACTCTATACCCTACACTCTATACCCTACACTCTATACCATACACTCTATACCCTACACTCTATACCCTACACTCTATACCCTACACTCTATAACATACACTCTATACACTACACTCTATACCCTACATTCTGCACTCTACACCCTACACTTTATACCCTACACTCTATACCCTACACTCTATACCCTACACTCTACACTCTACACTTTATACCCTACACTCTATACCCTACACTCTATACTCTACACTCTACACTTTATACCCTACACTCTACACTCTATACCCTACACTCTATACCCTATACTCTATACCCTACACTCTATACCCTACACTCTATACCATACACTCTATACCATACACTCTACACCCTACACTTTATACCATACACTCTATACCCTACACTCTACACTCTATACCCTACACTCTATACCCTACACTCTACACTCTATACCATACACTCTATACCATACATTCTAATACCATACATTCTATACCCTACACTCTATACCATACACTCTATACCCTACACTCTATACCATACACTCTATACCCTACACTCAACACCCTACACTCTATACCCTACACTCTACACTCTATACCCTACACTCTATACCCTACACCATACACCATACACTCTATACCCTATATTCTATACCCTACACTCTACACTCTATACCCTACAATCTATATCCTACACTCTATACCCTACACTCTACACTCTATACCCTACACTCTATACCATACACTCTATACCCTACACTCTACACCCTACACTCTATACCCTACACGCTACACTCTATACCCTACACTCTATACCCTACACTCTATACCATACACTCTATACCCTACACACTATACCCTACACTCTATACCCTAAACTCTACACCCTACACTCTATAACATACACTCTATACACTACACTCTATACCCTACAATCTGCACTCTACACCCTACACTCTATACCCTACACTCTATACCCTATACACTACACTTTATACCCTACACTCTATACCCTACACTCTATACCCTACACTCTATACCCTACACTCTATACCCTACACTATACACTCAATACCCTACACTCTACACCATACACTCTATACTCTATACCCTACACTCTATACTCTATACCCTACACTCTATACCCTACACTCTATACCCTACACTCTATACCCTACACTCTAGACTCTATACCATACACTCTATCCCTACACTCTACACTCTATACCCTACACTCTATACCCTACAATCTCTTACATACACTCTATGAACTACACTCTATACCTTACACTCTACACCTTACACTCTATACCCTACACTCTATACCCTAAACTCTACACTCTATACCCTACACTCTATAACATACACTCTATACCCTACACTCTATACCCTACACTCTAATCCCTACACTCTACACTCTATACCCTACACTCCATACCCTACACTCTATACCATACACTCTATACCCTACACTCTATACCCTACACTCTATACCCTACACTCTAAACCATACACTCTATACCATACACTCTACACCCTACACTTTATACCATAATCTATATCCTACACTCTACTCTCTATACCCTACACTCTATACCCTACACTCTATACCATACACTCTATACCATACACTCTATACCATACACTCTATACCATAGACTCTATACCTTACACTCAACACCCTACACTCTATACCTTACACTCTATACCCTACACTCTATACCCTACACTCTACACTCTACACTCTATACCCTACACTCTATAAATACACTCTATACCCTACACTCTATAACATACACTCTATACCCCCTACACTCTATACCATACACTCTACACCCTACACTCTACACTCTATACCCTACACTCTATACCCTACACTCTACACCATACACTCTATACCCTATACTCTATACCCTACACTCTATACCCCCTACACTCTATACCATACACTCTACACCCTACACTCTACACTCTATACCCTACACTCTATACCCTACACTCTACACCATACACTCTATACCCTATACTCTATACCCTACACTCTATACCATACACTCTACACACTACACTCTATACCCTAAACTCCACACTCTATACCCTACACTCTATACCCTACACTCTAATCCCTACACTCTACACTCTATACCCTACACTCCATACCCTACACTCTATACCATACACTCTATACCCTACACTCTATACCATATACTCTATACCCTACACTCTATACCCTACACTCTATACCATACACTCTATACCATACACTCTACACCCTACACTTTATACCATACACTCTATACCCTACACTCTACACTCTATACCCTACACTCTATACCCTACACTCTACACTCTATACCATACACTCTATACCATACATTCTATGCCCTACACTCTATACCATAAACTCTATACCATACACTCTATACCCTACACTCTATACCATACACTCTATACCCTACACTCAACACCCTACACTCTATACCCTACACTCTATACCCTACACTCTACACCCTACACTCTATACCCTACACTATACACTCTATACCCTATACTCTATACCCTACACTCTACACTCTATACCCTACAATCTATACCCCACACTCTATACCCTACACTCTATACCCTACACTCTACACTCTATACCCTACACTCTATACCCTAAACTCTACACCCTACACTCTATACCCTACACGCTACACTCTATACCCTACACTCTATACCCTACACTCTATACCATACACTCTATACCCTACACACTATACCCTACACTCTATACCCTAAACTCTACACCCTACACTCTATAACATACACTCTATACACTACACTCTATACCCTACAATCTGCACTCTACACCCTACACTCTATACCCTACACTCTATACCCTACACTCTACACTTTATACCCTACACTCTATACCCTACACTCTATACCCTACACTCTATACCCTACACTCTATACTCTATACCCTACAATCTATACCCTACACTCTATACCCTACACTCTACACTCTATACCCTACACTCTATACCATACAATCTATCCCTACACTCTACACTCTATACCCTACACTCTATACCCTACACTCTATACCCTACACTCTATACCCTACACTCTACACCATACACTCTATACTCTATACCCTACACTCTATACTCTATACCCTACAATCTATACCCTACACTCTATACCCTACACTCTATACCCTACACTCTACACTCTATACCATACACTCTATACCTAACACTCTACACTCTATACCCTACACTCTATACCCTACACTCTACACTCTATACCCTACACTCTATATCATACACTCTATACCCTACACTCTATACCATACACTCTATACCCTACACTCTATACCCTACACTCTACACCCTACACTCTATACCCTAAACTCTATACCCTACACTCTATACCCTACACTCTATACTATACACTCTATACCCTACACTCTATACCCTACACTCTACACTCTATACCCTATACTCTATAACATACACTCTATACACTACACTCTATACCTTACACTCTATACCCTACAATCTGCACTCTACACCCTACACTTTATACACTACACTCTATACCCTACACTCTATACCCTACACTCTATACCCTACACTCTACACCCTACACTCTATACCCTACACTCTATACTATACACTCTATACCCTACACTCTCTACGCTACAGTCTATACCCTACACTCTATACCCTACACTCTATACCCTACACTATACACTCTATACCCTACACTCTACACCATACACTCTATACTCTATACCCTACACTCTATACTCTATACCCTACAATCTATACCCTACACTCTATACCCTACACTCTACACTCTATACCCAAAACTCTATACCATACACTCTATCCCTACACTCTACACTCTATACCCTACACTCTATACCCTACACTCTATACCCTACACTCTATACCTTACACTCTACACCATACACTCTATACTCTATACCCTACACTCTATACTCTATACCCTACAATCTATACCCTACACTCTATACCCTAAACTCTATACCCTACACTCTATACCCTACACTCTACACTCTATACCATACACTCTATACCCTACACTCTACACTCTACACTCTATACCCTACACTCTACACTCTATACCCTACACTCTATATCATACACTCTATACCCTACACTCTATACCCTGCACTCAACACCCTACACTCTATACCCTACACTCTACACCCTACACTCTATACCCTACACCATACACTCTATACCCTATACTCTATACCCTACACTCTACACTCTATACCCTACAATCTATACCCTACACTCTATACCCTACACTCTATACCCTACACTCTACACTCTATACCCTACACTCTATACCCTACACTCTATACCCTAAACTCTACACCCTACACTCTATACCCTACACGCTACACTCTATACCCTACACTCTATACCCTACACTCTATACCATACACTCTATACCCTACACACTATACCCTACACTCTATACCCTAAACTCTACACCCTACACTCTATAACATACACTCTATATACTACACTCTATACCCTACAATCTGCACTCTACACCCTACACTCTATACCCTACACTCTATACCCTACACTCTACACTTTATACCCTACACTCTATGCCCTACACTCTATACCTTAAATCTATACCCTACACTCAAAACCATACACTCTACACCCTACACTCTATACCCTACACTCTATACCCTACACTCTATACCCTACACTCTATACCCTACACTATACACTCTATACCCTACACTCTACACCATACACTCTATACTCTATACCCTACACTCTATACTCTATACCCTACAATCTATACCCTACACTCTATACCCTACACTCTACACTCTATACCCTACACTCTATACCATACAATCTATCCCTACACTCTACACTCTATACCCTACACTCTATACCCTACACTCTATACCCTACACTCTATACCCTACACTCTACACCATACACTCTATACTCTATACTCTATACCCTACACTCTATACTCTATACCCTACAATCTATACCCTACACTCTATACCCTACACTCTATACCCTACACTCTATACCCTACACTCTACACTCTATACCATACACTCTATACCCTACACTCTACACTCTATACCCTACACTCTATACCCTACACTCTACACTCTATACCCTACACTCTATATCATACACTCTATACCCTACACTCTATACCATACACTCTATACCCTACACTCTACACCCTACACTCTATACCCTACACTCTATACCCTACACTCTATACCCTACACTCTATACTATACACTCTATACCCTACACTCTATACCCTACACTCTACACTCTATACCCTATACTCTATAACATACACTCTATACACTACACTCTATACCTTACACTCTATACCCTACAATCTGCACTCTACACCCTACACTTTATACACTACACTCTATACCCTACACTCTATACCCTACACTCTATACCCTACACTCTACACCCTACACTCTATACCCTACACTCTATACTATACACTCTATACCCTACACTCTCTACCCTACAGTCTATACCCTACACTCTATACCCTACACTCTATACCCTACACTATACACTCTATACCCTACACTCTACACCATACACTCTATACTCTATACTCTATACCCTACACTCTATACTCTATACCCTACAATCTATACCCTACACTCTATACCCTACACTCTATACCCTACACTCTATACCCTACACTCTACACTCTATACCATACACTCTATACCCTACACTCTACACTCTATACCCTACACTCTATACCCTACACTCTACACTCTATACCCTACACTCTATATCATACACTCTATACCCTACACTCTATACCATACACTCTATACCCTACACTCTACACCCTACACTCTATACCCTACACTCTATACCCTACACTCTATACCCTACACTCTATACTATACACTCTATACCCTACACTCTATACCCTACACTCTACACTCTATACCCTATACTCTATAACATACACTCTATACACTACACTCTATACCTTACACTCTATACCCTACAATCTGCACTCTACACCCTACACTTTATACACTACACTCTATACCCTACACTCTATACCCTACACTCTATACCCTACACTCTACACCCTACACTCTATACCCTACACTCTATACTATACACTCTATACCCTACACTCTCTACCCTACAGTCTATACCCTACACTCTATACCCTACACTCTATACCCTACACTATACACTCTATACCCTACACTCTACACCATACACTCTATACTCTATACCCTACACTCTATACTCTATACCCTACAATCTATACACTACACTCTATACCCTACACTCTACACTCTATACCCTAAACTCTATACCATACACTCTATCCCTACACTCTACACTCTATACCCTACACTCTATACCCTACACTCTATACCCTACACTCTATACCCTACACTCTACACCATACACTCTATACTCTATACCCTACACTCTATACTCTATACCCTACAATCTATACCCTACACTCTATACCCTAAACTCTATACCCTACACTCTATACCCTACACTCTACACCATACACTCTACACCATACACTCTATACTCTATACCCTACACTCTATACTCTGTACCCTACAATCTATACCCTACACTCTATACCCTACACTCTACACTCTATACCCTACACTCTATACCATACAATCTATCCCTACACTCTACACTCTATACCCTACACTCTATACCCTACACTCTATACCCTACACTCTATACCCTACACTCTACACCATACACTCTATACTCTATACCCTACACTCTATACTCTATACCCTACAATCTATACCCTACACTCTATACCCTACACTCTATACCCTACACTCTATACCCTACACTCTACACTCTATACCATACACTCTATACCCTACACTCTACACTCTATACCCTACACTCTATACCCTACACTCTACACTCTATACCCTACACTCTATATCATACACTCTATACCCTACACTCTATACCATACACTCTATACCCTACACTCTATACCCTACACTCTACACCCTACACTCTATACCCTACACTCTATACCCTACACTCTATACTATACACTCTATACCCTACACTCTATACCCTACACTCTATAACATACACTCTATACACTACACTCTATACCTTACACTCTATACCCTACAATCTGCACTCTACACCCTACACTTTATACACTACACTCTATACCCTACACTCTATACCCTACACTCTATACCCTACACTCTACACCCTACACTCTATACCCTACACTCTATACTATACACTCTATACCCTACACTCTCTACCCTACAGTCTATACCCTACACTCTATACCCTACACTCTATACCCTACACTATACACTCTATACCCTACACTCTACACCATACACTCTATACTCTATACCCTACACTCTATACTCTATACCCTACAATCTATACACTACACTCTATACCCTACACTCTACACTCTATACCCTAAACTCTATACCATACACTCTATCCCTACACTCTACACCATACACTCTATACTCTATACCCTACACTCTATACTCTATACCCTACACTCTATACCCTACACTCTATACACTACACTCTATACCCTACACTCTACACCATACACTCTATACTCTATACCCTACACTCTATACTCTATACCCTACAATCTATACCCTACACTCTATACCCTAAACTCTATACCCTACACTCTATACCCTACACTCTACACCATACACTCTATACCCTACACTCTACACTCTACACTCTATACCCTACACTCTACACTCTATACCCTACACTCTATATCATACACTCTATACCCTACACTCTATACCATACACTCTATACACTACACTCTATACCCTACACTCTACACCATACACTCTATACCCTACACTCTACACTCTACACTCTATACCCTACACTCTACACTCTATACCCTACACTCTATATCATACACTCTATACCCTACACTCTATACCATACACTCTATACCCTACACTCTATACCCTACACTCTACACCCTACACTCTATACCCTACACTCTATACCCTACACTCTATACTATACACTCTATACCCTAAACTCTATACCCTACACTCTATACCCTACACTCTACACCCTACACTCTATACCCTACACTCTATACTATACACTCTATACCCTACACTCTCTACCCTACAGTCTCTACCCTACACTTTATACCTTACAATCTATACCCTACACTCTATACCCTACACTCTATACCCTACACTCTATACCATACACTCTATACCCTACACTCTATACCCTACACCCTACACTCTATACCCTACACTCTATACCCTACATTCTGCACTCTACACCCTACACTTTATACCCTACACTCTATACCCTACACTCTATACTCTACACTCTTCACTTTATACCCTACACTCTACACTCTATACCCTACACTCTATACCCTATACTCTATACCCTACACTCTATACCCTACACTCTATACCATACACTCTATACCATACACTCTACACCCTACACTTTATACCATACACTCTATACCCTACACTCTACACTCTATACCCTACACTCTATACCCTACACTCTACACTCTATACCATACACTCTATACCATACATTCTATACCCTACACTCTATACCATACACTCTATACCATACACTCTATACCCTACACTCTATACCATACACTCTATACCCTACACTCAACACCCTACACTCTATACCCTACACTCTATACCCTACACTCTACACTCTATACCCTACACTCTATACCCTACACCATACACTCTATACCCTATATTCTATACCCTACACTCTACACTCTATACCCTACAATCTATACCCTACACTCTATACCCTACACTCTATACCCTACACTCTACACTCTATACCCTACACTCTATACCATACACTCTATACCCTACACTCTACACCCTACACTCTATACCCTACACGCTACACTCTATACCCTACACTCTATACCCTACACTCTATACCATACACTCTATACCCTACACACTATACCCTACACTCTATACCCTAAACTCTACACCCTACACTCTATAACATACACTCTATACACTACACTCTATACCCTACAATCTGCACTCTACACCCTACACTCTATACCCTACACTCTATACCCTACACTCTACACTTTATACCCTACACTCTATACCCTACACTCTATACCCTACACTCTATACCCTACACTCTATAGCCTACACTATACACTCAATACCCTACACTCTACACCATACACTCTATACTCTATACCCTACACTCTATACTCTATACCCTACACTCTATACCCTACACTCTATACGCTACACTCTATACCCTACACTCTACACTCTATACCATACACTCTATCTCTACACTCTACACTCTATACCCTACACTCTATACCCTACAATCTCTTACATACACTCTATACACTACACTCTATACCTTACACTCTACACCCTACACTCTATACCCTACACTCTATACCCTAAACTCTACACTCCATACCCTACACTCTATAACATACACTCTATACCCTACACTCTATACCCTACACTCTAATCCCTACACTCTACACTCTATACCCTACACTCCATACCCTACACTCTATACCATACACTCTATACCCTACACTCTATACCCTACACTCTATACCCTACACTCTATACCCTACACTATACACTCAATACCCTACACTCTACACCATACACTCTATACTCTATACCCTACACTCTATATTCTATACCCTACACTCTATACCCTACACTCTATACGCTACACTCTATACCCTACACTCTACACTCTATACCATACACTCTATCTCTACACTCTACACTCTATACCCTACACTCTATACCCTACAATCTCTTACATACACTCTATACACTACACTCTATACCTTACACTCTACACCCTACACTCTATACCCTACACTCTATACCCTAAACTCTACACTCCATACCCTACACTCTATAACATACACTCTATACCCTACACTCTATACCCTACACTCTAATCCCTACACTCTACACTCTATACCCTACACTCCATACCCTACACTCTATACCATACACTCTATACCATACACTCTACACCATACACTTTATACCATAATCTATACCCTACACTCTACACTCTATACCCTACACTCTATACCCTACACTCTATACCATACACTCTATACCATACACTCTATACCATACACTCTATACCATACACTCTATACCATAGACTCTATACCTTACACTCAACACCCTACACTCTATACCTTACACTCTATACCCTACACTCTATACCCTACACTCTACACTCTACACTCTATACCCTACACTCTATAAATACACTCTATACCCTACACTCTATAACATACACTCTATACCCCCTACACTCTATACCATACACTCTACACCCTACACTCTACACTCTATACCCTACACTCTATACCCTATACTCTATACCCTACACTCTATACCCTACACTCTATACCCTACACTCTATACCGTACACTCTATACCCCACACTCTATACCCTACACTCTATACCCCACACTCTACACCCTACACTCTATACCCTACACTCTATACCCTACACTCTATACCCTACACTCTACACCCTACACTCTATACCCTACACTCTATACCCTACACTCTATACCCTACACTCTATACCCTACACTCTATACCCTACACTCTACACTCTACACTTTATACCCTACACTCTATACCCTACACTCTACACTCTATACCCTACACTCTATACCCTACACTCCACACCCTACACTCTATACCTTACACTCTATACCCTACACTCTATACCCTACACTCTACACTCTACACTCTATACCCTACACTCTATAAATACACTCTATACCCTACACTCTATAACATACACTCTATACCCCCTACACTCTATACCATACACTCTACACCCTACACTCTACACTCTATACCCTACACTCTATACCCTATACTCTATACCCTACACTCTATACCCTACACTCTATACCCTACACTCTATACCGTACACTCTATACCCCACACTCTATACCCTACACTCTATACCCCACACTCTACACCCTACACTCTATACCCTACACTCTATACCCTACACTCTATACCCTACACTCTACACCCTACACTCTATACCCTACACTCTATACCCTACACTCTATACCCTACACTCTATACCCTACACTCTACACTCTACACTTTATACCCTACACTCTATACCCTACACTCTACACTCTATACCCTACACTCTATACCCTACACTCCACACCCTACACTCTATACCATACACTCTATACCCTACACTCTATACCCTATACTCTATACCCTACACTCTATACCCTACACTCTATACCATACACTCTATACCATACACTCTACACCCTACACTTTATACCATACACTCTATACCCTACACTCTACACTCTATACCCTACACTCTATACCCTACACTCTACACTCTATACATACACTCTATACCATACATTCTATACCCTACACTCTATAACATAAACTCTATACCATCCACTCTATACCCTACACTCTATACCATACACTCTATACCCTACACTCAACACCCTACACTCTATACCCTACACTCTATACCCTACACTCTACACTCTATACCCTACAATCTATACCCTACACCATACACTCTATACCCTATACTCTATACCCTACACTCTACACTCTATACCCTACACTCTATACCCTACACTCTACACCCTACACTCTATACCATACACTCTATACCCTACACTCTATACCCTACACTCTATACCCTACACTCTACACTCTATACCCTACACTCTATACCATACACTCTACACCCTACACTCTATACCATACACTCTATACACTACACTCTACACTCTATACCCTACACTCTACACCCTACACTCTATATCATACACTCTATACCCTACACTCTATACCCTACACTCTATACCCTACACTCTACACCCTACACTCTATACCATACACTCTATACCCTACACTCTATACCCTACACTCTATACCCTACACTCTATACCCTACACTCTACACTCTATACCCTACACTCTATACCATACACTCTACACCCTACACTCTATACCATACACTCTATACACTACACTCTACACTATATACCCTACACTCTATACCCTACACTCTAGACTCTATACCCTACACTCTATATCATACACTCTATACCCTAAACTCTACACCCTACACTCTATACCTTACACTCTATACCCTACACTCTACACTCTATACCCTACACTCTATACCCTACACTATATACTCTATACCCTACACTCTATATCATACACTCTATACCCTACACTCTATACCCTACACTCTACACTCTATATCCTACACTCTATTCCCTACACTCTACACTCTATACCCTACACTCTATATCATACACTCTATACCCTACACTCTATACCCTACACGCTATACCCTACACTCTATACCCTACACTCTATACCCTACACTCTATAGCCCAACACTCTATACCCTACAATCTATACCCTACACTCTATACCCTACACTCTACACCCTACACTATATACCCTACACTCTATACCATACACTCTATACCCTACACTCTATACCCTACACTCTATACCATACACTCTACACTCTATATCCTACACTCTATACCTTACACTCTACACTCTATACCCTACACTCTATACCCTACACTCTACACCCTACACTCTATTCCGTACACTCTATACCCTACACTCTATACCCTACACGCTACACCCTACATTCTATACCCTACACTCTATACTATACACTCTATACCCTACACTCTCTACCCTACACTCTATACCCTACAATCTAAACCCTACACTCTATACCCTACACTCTATACCCTACACTCTACACTCTATACCATACACTCTATACCCTACACTCTACACTCTATACCCTACACTCTATACCCTACACTCTAGACTCTATACCCTACACTCTATATCATACACTCTATACCCTACACTCTATACCATACACTTTATACCCTACACTCTATACCCTACACTCTACACCCTACACTCTATACCCTACACTCTATACCCTACACGCTATACCCTACACTCTATACCCTACACTCTATACCCTACACTCTATACTATACACTCTATACCCTACACTCTATACCCTACACTGTATACCCTACACTCTACACTCTATACCCTACACTCTATAACATACACTCTATACACTACACTCTATACCTTACACTCTATACCCTACAATCTGCACTCTACACCCTACACTTTATACCCTACACTTTATACCCTACACTCTATACCCTACACCCTACACTCTACACTCTATACCCTACACTCTATACTATACACTCTATACCCTACACTCTCTACCCTACAGTCTCTACCCTACACTTTATACCCTACACTCTATACCCTACACTCTATACCCTACACTCTATACCCTACACTCTATATCCTACACTCTATACCATACACTCTATACCCTACACTCTATACCCTACGCTCTATACCCTACACTCTATACCCTAAACTATACACTCTATACCCTACAGTCTATAACATACACTCTATACACTACACTCTATACCTTGCACTCTATACCCTACAATCTGCACTCTACACCCTACACTTTATACCCTACACTCTATACCCTACACTCTATACCCTACACTCTACACTCTACACTTTATACCCTACACTCTATACCCTACACTCTACACTCTATACCCTACACTCTACACTCTATACCCTACACTCTATACCATACACTCTATACTCTATACTCTATTCCCTACACTCTATACCCTACACTCTATACCCTACACTCTATACCCTACACTCTACACCATACACTCTATACTCTATACTCTATACCCTACACTGTATACCCTACAATCTATACTCTACACTCTATACCCTACACTCTATACCCTACACTCTACACTCTATACCATACACTCTATACCCTACACTCTACACTCTATACCCTACACTCTATTCCCTACACTCTACACTCTATACCCTACACTCTATATCATACACTCTATACCCTACACTCTATACCATACACTCTATACCCTACACTCTATACACTACACTCTACACCCTACACTCTATACCCTACACTCTATACCCTACACTCTATACCCTACACTCTATACTATACACTCTATACCCTACACTCTATACCCTACACTCTATACCCTACACTCTACACTCTATACCCTACACTCTACACCCTACACTCTATACCATACACTCTATACCCTACACTCTATACCCTACACTCTATACCCTACACTCTACACTCTATACCCTACCCTCTATACCATACACTCTACACCCTACACTCTATACCATACACTCTATACACTACACTCTACACTCTATACCCTACACTCTACACCCTACACTCTATATCATACACTCTATACCCTACACTCTATACCCTACACTCTATACCCTACACTCTACACCCTACACTCTATACCATACACTCTATACCCTACACTCTATACCCTACACTCTATACCCTACACTCTATACCCTACACTCTACACTCTATACCCTACACTCTATACCATACACTCTACACCCTACACTCTATACCATACACTCTATACACTACACTCTACACTATATACCCTACACTCTATACCCTACACTCTAGACTCTATACCCTACACTCTATATCATACACTCTATACCCTAAACTCTACACCCTACACTCTATACCTTACACTCTATACCCTACACTCTACACTCTATACCCTACACTCTATACCCCACACTATATACTCTAAACCCTACACTCTATATCATACACTCTATACCCTACACTCTATACCCTACACTCTACACTCTATACCCTACACTCTATTCCCTACACTCTACACTCTATACCCTACACTCTATATCATACACTCTATACCCTACACTCTATACCCTACACGCTATACCCTACACTCTATACCCTACACTCTATACCCTACACTCTATAGCCCAACACTCTATACCCTACAATCTATACCCTACACTCTATACCCTACACTCTACACCCTACACTATATACTCTACACTCTATACCATACACTCTATACCCTACACTCTATACCCTACACTCTATACCATACACTCTACACTCTATATCCTACACTCTATACCTTACACTCTACACTCTATACCCTACACTCTATACCCTACACTCTATACCCTACACTCTACACCCTACACTCTATTCCGTACACTCTATACCCTACACTCTATACCCTACACGCTACACCCTACATTCTATACCCTACACTCTATACTATACACTCTATACCCTACACTCTCTACCCTACACTCTATACCCTACAATCTAAACCCTACACTCTATACCCTACACTCTATACCCTACACTCTACACTCTATACCATACACTCTATACCCTACACTCTACACTCTATACCCTACACTCTATACCCTACACTCTAGACTCTATACCCTACACTCTATATCATACACTCTATACCCTACACTCTATACCATACACTTTATACCCTACACTCTATACCCTACACTCTACACCCTACACTCTATACCCTACACTCTATACCCTACACGCTATACCCTACACTCTATACCCTACACTCTATACCCTACACTCTATACTATACACTCTATACCCTACACTCTATACCCTACACTGTATACCCTACACTCTACACTCTATACCCTACACTCTATAACATACACTCTATACACTACACTCTATACCTTACACTCTATACCCTACAATCTGCACTCTACACCCTACACTTTATACCCTACACTTTATACCCTACACTCTATACCCTACACTCTATACCCTACACTCTACACCCTACACTCTATACCCTACACTCTATACTATACACTCTATACCCTACACTCTCTACCCTACAGTCTCTACCCTACACTTTATACCCTACACTCTATACCCTACACTCTATACCCTACACTCTATACCCTACACTCTATATCCTACACTCTATACCATACACTCTATACCCTACACTCTATACCCTACACTCTATACCCTACACTCTATACCCTAAACTCTACACTCTATACCCTACAGTCTATAACATACACTCTATACACTACACTCTATACCTTGCACTCTATACCCTACAATCTGCACTCTACACCCTACACTTTATACCCTACACTCTATACCCTACACTCTATACCCTACACTCTACACTCTACACTTTATACCCTACACTCTATACCCTACACTCTACACTCTATACCCTACACTCTACACTCTATACCCTACACTCTATACCATACACTCTATACTCTATACTCTATACCCTACACTCTATACCCTACACTCTATACCCTACACTCTATACCCTACACTCTACACCATACACTCTATACTCTATACTCTATACCCTACACTGTATACCCTACAATCTATACTCTACACTCTATACCCTACACTCTATACCCTACACTCTATACCCTACACTCTACACTCTATACCATACACTCTATACCCTACACTCTACACTCTATACCCTACACTCTATTCCCTACACTCTACACTCTATACCCTACACTCTATATCATACACTCTATACCCTACACTCTATACCATACACTCTATACCCTACACTCTATACCCTACACTCTACACCCTACACTCTATACCCTACACTCTATACCCTACACTCTATACCCTACACTCTATACTATACACTCTATACCCTACACTCTATACCCTACACTCTATACCCTACACTCTACACTCTATACCCTACACTCTATAACATACACTCTATACACTACACTTTATACCTTACACTCTATACCCTACAATCTGCACTTTACACCCTACACTTTACACCCTACACTCTATACCCTACACTCTATACCCTACACTCTATACCCTACACTCTACACCCTACACTCTATACCCTACACTCTATACTATACACTCTATACCCTACACTCTCTACCCTACACTTTATACCCTACAATCTATACCCTACACTCTATACCCTACACTCTATACCCTACACTCTATACCATACACTCTATACCCTACACTCTATACCCTACACTCTATACCCTACACTCTATACCCTACACTCTATAACATACACTCTATACACTACACTCTATACCTTACACTCTATACCCTACAATCTGCACTCTACACCCTACACTTTATACCCTACACTCTATACCCTACACTCTATACCCTACACTCTACACTCTACACTTTATACCCTACACTCTACACTCTATACCCTACACTCTACACTCTATACCCTACACTCCACACCCTACACTCTATACCATACACTCTATACCCTACACTCTATACCCTATACTCTATACCCTACACTCTATACCCTACACTCTATACCATACACTCTATACCATACACTCTACACCCTACACTTTATACCATACACTCTATACCCTACACTCTACACTCTATACCCTACACTCTATACCCTACACTCTACACTCTATACATACACTCTATACCATACATTCTATACCCTACACTCTATAACATAAACTCTATACCATCCACTCTATACCCTACACTCTATACCATACACTCTATACCCTACACTCAACACCCTACACTCTATACCCTACACTCTATACCCTACACTCTACACTCTATACCCTACAATCTATACCCTACACCATACACTCTATACCCTATACTCTATACCCTACACTCTACACTCTATACCCTACACTCTATACCCTACACTCTACACCCTACACTCTATACCATACACTCTATACCCTACACTCTATACACTACACTCTATACCCTACACTCTACACTCTATACCCTACACTCTATACCATACACTCTACACCCTACACTCTATACCATACACTCTATACACTACACTCTACACTCTATACCCTACACTCTACACCCTACACTCTATATCATACACTCTATACCCTACACTCTATACCCTACACTCTATACCCTACACTCTACACCCTACACTCTATACCATACACTCTATACCCTACACTCTATACCCTACACTCTATACCCTACACTCTATACCCTACACTCTACACTCTATACCCTACACTCTATACCATACACTCTACACCCTACACTCTATACCATACACTCTATACACTATACTCTACACTATATACCCTACACTCTATACCCTACACTCTAGACTCTATACCCTACACTCTATATCATACACTCTATACCCTAAACTCTACACCCTACACTCTATACCTTACACTCTATACCCTACACTCTACACTCTATACCCTACACTCTATACCCTACACTATATACTCTATACCCTACACTCTATATCATACACTCTATACCCTACACTCTATACCCTACACTCTACACTCTATATCCTACACTCTATTCCCTACACTCTACACTCTATACCCTACACTCTATATCATACACTCTATACCCTACACTCTATACCCTACACGCTATACCCTACACTCTATACCCTACACTCTATACCCTACACTCTATAGCCCAACACTCTATACCCTACAATCTATACCCTACACTCTATACCCTACACTCTACACCCTACACTATATACCTTACACTCTATACCATACACTCTATACCCTACACTCTATACCCTACACTCTATACCATACACTCTACACTCTATATCCTACACTCTATACCTTACACTCTACACTCTATACCCTACACTCTATACCCTACACTCTATACCCTACACTCTACACCCTACACTCTATTCCGTACACTCTATACCCTACACTCTATACCCTACACGCTACACCCTACATTCTATACCCTACACTCTATACTATACACTCTATACCCTACACTCTCTACCCTACACTCTATACCCTACAATCTAAACCCTACACTCTATACCCTACACTCTATACCCTACACTCTACACTCTATACCATACACTCTATACCCTACACTCTACACTCTATACCCTACACTCTATACCCTACACTCTAGACTCTATACCCTACACTCTATATCATACACTCTATACCTTACACTCTATACCATACACTTTATACCCTACACTCTATACCCTACACTCTACACCCTACACTCTATACCCCACACTCTATACCCTACACGCTATACCCTACACTCTATACCCTACACTCTATACCCTACACTCTATACTATACACTCTATACCCTACACTCTATACCCTACACTGTATACCCTACACTCTACACTCTATACCCTACACTCTATAACATACACTCTATACACTACACTCTATACCTTACACTCTATACCCTACAATCTGCACTCTACACCCTACACTTTATACCCTACACTTTATACCCTACACTCTATACCCTACACCCTACACTCTACACTCTATACCCTACACTCTATACTATACACTCTATACCCTACACTCTCTACCCTACAGTCTCTACCCTACACTTTATACCCTACACTCTATACCCTACACTCTATACCCTACACTCTATACCCTACACTCTATATCCTACACTCTATACCATACACTCTATACCCTACACTCTATACCCTACACTCTATACCCTACACTCTATACCCTAAACTCTACACTCTATACCCTACAGTCTATAACATACACTCTATACACTACACTCTATACCTTGCACTCTATACCCTACAATCTGCACTCTACACCCTACACTTTATACCCTACACTCTATACCCTACACTCTATACCCTACACTCTACACTCTACACTTTATACCCTACACTCTATACCCTACACTCTACACTCTATACCCTACACTCTACACTCTATACCCTACACTCTATACCATACACTCTATACTCTATACTCTATACCCTACACTCTATACCCTACACTCTATACCCTACACTCTATACCCTACACTCTACACCATACACTCTATACTCTATACTCTATACCCTACACTGTATACCCTACAATCTATACTCTACACTCTATACCCTACACTCTATACCCTACACTCTACACTCTATACCATACACTCTATACCCTACACTCTACACTCTATACCCTACACTCTATTCCCTACACTCTACACTCTATACCCTACACTCTATATCATACACTCTATACCCTACACTCTATACCATACACTCTATACCCTACACTCTATACCCTACACTCTACACCCTACACTCTATACCCTACACTCTATACCCTACACTCTATACCCTACACTCTATACTATACACTCTATACCCTACACTCTATACCCTACACTCTATACCCTACACTCTACACTCTATACCCTACACTCTACACCCTACACTCTATACCATACACTCTATACCCTACACTCTATACCCTACACTCTATACCCTACACTCTACACTCTATACCCTACACTCTATACCATACACTCTACACCCTACACTCTATACCATACACTCTATACACTACACTCTACACTCTATACCCTACACTCTACACCCTACACTCTATATCATACACTCTATACCCTACACTCTATACCCTACACTCTATACCCTACACTCTACACCCTACACTCTATACCATACACTCTATACCCTACACTCTATACCCTACACTCTATACCCTACACTCTATACCCTACACTCTACACTCTATACCCTACACTCTATACCCTACACTCTATACCCTACACGCTACACCCTACATTCTATACCCTACACTCTATACTATACACTCTATACCCTACACTCTCTACCCTACACTCTATACCCTACAATCTAAACCCTACACTCTATACCCTACACTCTATACCCTACACTCTACACTCTATACCATACACTCTATACCCTACACTCTACACTCTATACCCTACACTCTATACCCTACACTCTAGACTCTATACCCTACACTCTATATCATACACTCTATACCTTACACTCTATACCATACACTTTATACCCTACACTCTATACCCTACACTCTACACCCTACACTCTATACCCCACACTCTATACCCTACACGCTATACCCTACACTCTATACCCTACACTCTATACCCTACACTCTATACTATACACTCTATACCCTACACTCTATACCCTACACTGTATACCCTACACTCTACACTCTATACCCTACACTCTATAACATACACTCTATACACTACACTCTATACCTTACACTCTATACCCTACAATCTGCACTCTACACCCTACACTTTATACCCTACACTTTATACCCTACACTCTATACCCTACACCCTACACTCTACACTCTATACCCTACACTCTATACTATACACTCTATACCCTACACTCTCTACCCTACAGTCTCTACCCTACACTTTATACCCTACACTCTATACCCTACACTCTATACCCTACACTCTATACCCTACACTCTATATCCTACACTCTATACCATACACTCTATACCCTACACTCTATACCCTACACTCTATACCCTACACTCTATACCCTAAACTCTACACTCTATACCCTACAGTCTATAACATACACTCTATACACTACACTCTATACCTTGCACTCTATACCCTACAATCTGCACTCTACACCCTACACTTTATACCCTACACTCTATACCCTACACTCTATACCCTACACTCTACACTCTACACTTTATACCCTACACTCTATACCCTACACTCTACACTCTATACCCTACACTCTACACTCTATACCCTACACTCTATACCATACACTCTATACTCTATACTCTATACCCTACACTCTATACCCTACACTCTATACCCTACACTCTATACCCTACACTCTACACCATACACTCTATACTCTATACTCTATACCCTACACTGTATACCCTACAATCTATACTCTACACTCTATACCCTACACTCTATACCCTACACTCTACACTCTATACCATACACTCTATACCCTACACTCTACACTCTATACCCTACACTCTATTCCCTACACTCTACACTCTATACCCTACACTCTATATCATACACTCTATACCCTACACTCTATACCATACACTCTATACCCTACACTCTATACCCTACACTCTACACCCTACACTCTATACCCTACACTCTATACCCTACACTCTATACCCTACACTCTATACTATACACTCTATACCCTACACTCTATACCCTACACTCTATACCCTACACTCTACACTCTATACCCTACACTCTACACCCTACACTCTATACCATACACTCTATACCCTACACTCTATACCCTACACTCTATACCCTACACTCTACACTCTATACCCTACACTCTATACCATACACTCTACACCCTACACTCTATACCATACACTCTATACACTACACTCTACACTCTATACCCTACACTCTACACCCTACACTCTATATCATACACTCTATACCCTACACTCTATACCCTACACTCTATACCCTACACTCTACACCCTACACTCTATACCATACACTCTATACCCTACACTCTATACCCTACACTCTATACCCTACACTCTATACCCTACACTCTACACTCTATACCCTACACTCTATACCATACACTCTACACCCTACACTCTATACCATACACTCTATACACTACACTCTACACTATATACCCTACACTCTATACCCTACACTCTAGACTCTATACCCTACACTCTATATCATACACTCTATACCCTAAACTCTACACCCTACACTCTATACCTTACACTCTATACCCTACACTCTACACTCTATACCCTACACTCTATACCCTACACTATATACTCTAAACCCTACACTCTATATCATACACTCTATACCCTACACTCTATACCCTACACTCTACACTCTATACCCTACACTCTATTCCCTACACTCTACACTCTATACCCTACACTCTATATCATACACTCTATACCCTACACTCTATACCCTACACGCTATACCCTACACTCTATACCCTACACTCTATACCCTACACTCTATAGCCCAACACTCTATACCATACACTCTATACCCTACACTCTATACCCTACACTCTATACCATACACTCTACACTCTATATCCTACACTCTATACCTTACACTCTACACTCTATACCCTACACTCTATACCCTACACTCTATACCCTACACTCTACACCCTACACTCTATTCCGTACACTCTATACCCTACACTCTATACCCTACACGCTACACCCTACATTCTATACCCTACACTCTATACTATACACTCTATACCCTACACTCTCTACCCTACACTCTATACCCTACAATCTAAACCCTACACTCTATACCCTACACTCTATACCCTACACTCTACACTCTATACCATACACTCTATACCCTACACTCTACACTCTATACCCTACACTCTATACCCTACACTCTAGACTCTATACCCTACACTCTATATCATACACTCTATACCCTACACTCTATACCATACACTTTATACCCTACACTCTATACCCTACACTCTACACCCTACACTCTATACCCTACACTCTATACCCTACACGCTATACCCTACACTCTATACCCTACACTCTATACGCTACACTCTATACTATACACTCTATACCCTACACTCTATACCCTACACTGTATACCCTACACTCTACACTCTATACCCTACACTCTATAACATACACTCTATACACTACACTCTATACCTTACACTCTATACCCTACAATCTGCACTCTACACCCTACACTTTATACCCTACACTTTATACCCTACACTCTATACCCTACACTCTATACCCTACACTCTACACCCTACACTCTATACCCTACACTCTATACTATACACTCTATACCCTACACTCTCTACCCTACAGTCTCTACCCTACACTTTATACCCTACACTCTATACCCTACACTCTATACCCTACACTCTATACCCTACACTCTATATCCTACACTCTATACCATACACTCTATATCCTACACTCTATACCCTACACTCTATACCCTACACTCTATACCCTAAACTCTACACTCTATACCCTACAGTCTATAACATACACTCTATACACTACACTCTATACCTTGCACTCTATACCCTACAATCTGCACTCTACACCCTACACTTTATACCCTACACTCTATACCCTACACTCTATACCCTACACTCTACACTCTACACTTTATACCCTACACTCTATACCCTACACTCTACACTCTATACCCTACACTCTACACTCTATACCCTACACTCTATACCATACACTCTATACTCTATACTCTATACCCTACACTCTATACCCTACACTCTATACCCTACACTCTATACCCTACACTCTACACCATACACTCTATACTCTATACTCTATACCCTACACTGTATACCCTACAATCTATACTCTACACTCTATACCCTACACTCTATACCCTACACTTTATACCCTACACTCTACACTCTATACCATACACTCTATACCCTACACTCTACACTCTATACCCTACACTCTATTCCCTACACTCTACACTCTATACCCTACACTCTATATCATACACTCTATACCCTACACTCTATACCATACACTCTATACCCTACACTCTATACCCTACACTCTACACCCTACACTCTATACCCTACACTCTATACCCTACACTCTATACCCTACACTCTATACTATACACTCTATACCCTACACTCTATACCCTACACTCTATACCCTACACTCTACACTCTATACCCTACACTCTATAACATACACTCTATACACTACACTTTATACCTTACACTCTATACCCTACAATCTGCACTTTACACCCTACACTTTATACCCTACACTCTATACCCTACACTCTATACCCTACTCTCTATACCCTACACTCTACACCCTACACTCTATACCCTACACTCTATACTATACACTCTATACCCTACACTCTCTACCCTACAGTCTCTACCCTACACTTTATACCCTACAATCTATACCCTACACTCTATACCCTACACTCTATACCCTACACTCTATACCATACACTCTATACCCTACACTCTATACCCTACACTCTATACCCTACACTCTATACCCTACACTCTATAACATACACTCTATACACTACACTCTACACCTTACACTCTATACCCTACAATCTGCACTCTACACCCTACACTTTATACCCTACACTCTATACCCTACACTCTATACCCTACACTCTACACTCTACACTTTATACCCTACACTCTACACTCTATACCCTACACTCTACACTCTATACCCTACACTCCACACCCTACACTCTATACCATACACTCTATACCCTACACTCTATACCCTATACTCTATACCCTACACTCTATACCCTACACTCTATACCATACACTCTATACCATACACTCTACACCCTACACTTTATACCATACACTCTATACCCTACACTCTACACCCTACACTCTATACCCTACACTCTACACTCTATACATACACTCTATACCATACATTCTATACCCTACACTCTATAACATAAACTCTATACCATCCACTCTATACCCTACACTCTATACCATACACTCTATACCCTACACTCAACACCCTACACTCTATACCCTACACTCTATACCCTACACTCTACACTCTATACCCTACAATCTATACCCTACACCATACACTCTATACCCTATACTCTATACCCTACACTCTACACTCTATACCCTACAATCTATACCCTACACTCTACACTCTATACCCTACACTCTATACCCTACACTCTATACCCTAAACTCTACACCCTACACTCTATACCCTACACGCTACACTCTATACCCTACACTCTATACCCTACACTCTATACCATACACTCTATACCCTACACACTATACCCTACACTCTATACCCTAAACTCTACACCCTACACTCTATACCATACACTCTATACCCTACACTCTACACTCTACACTCTATACCCTACACTCTACACTCTATACCCTACACTCTATATCATACACTCTATACCCTACACTCTATACCCTACACTCAACACCCTACACTCTATACCCTACACTCTATACCCTACACTCTACACCCTACACTCTATACCCTACACCATACACTCTATACCCTATACTCTATACCCTACACTCTACACTCTATACCCTACAATCTATACCCTACACTCTATACCCTACACTCTATACCCTACACTCTACACTCTATACCCTACACTCTATACCCTAAACTCTACACCCTACACTCTACACCCTACACGCTACACTCTATACCCTACACTCTATACCCTACACTCTATACCATACACTCTATACCCTACACACTATACCCTACACTCTATACCCTAAACTCTACACCCTACACTCTATAACATACACTCTATATACTACACTCTATACCCTACAATCTGCACTCTACACCCTACACTCTATACCCTACACTCTATACCCTACACTCTACACTTTATACCCTACACTCTATACCCTACACTCTATACCTTAAATCTATACCCTACACTCAAAACCATACACTCTACACCCTACACTCTGTACCCTACACTCTATACCCTACACTCTATACCCTACACTCTATACCCTACACTATACACTCTATACCCTACACTCTACACCATACACTCTATACTCTATACCCTACACTCTATACTCTATACCCTACAATCTATACCCTACACTCTATACCCTACACTCTACACTCTATACCCTACACTCTATACCATACAATCTATCCCTACACTCTACACTCTATACCCTACACTCTATACCCTACACTCTATACCCTACACTCTATACCCTACACTCTACACCATACACTCTATACTCTATACTCTATACCCTACACTCTATACTCTATACCCTACAATCTATACCCTACACTCTATACCCTACACTCTATACCCTACACTCTACACTCTATACCATACACTCTATACCCTACACTCTACACTCTATACCCTACACTCTATACCCTACACTCTACACTCTAAACCCTACACTCTATATCATACACTCTATACCCTACACTCTATACCATACACTCTATACCCTACACTCTACACCCTACACTCTATACCCTACACTCTATACCCTACACTCTATACCCTACACTCTATACTATACACTCTATACCCTACACTCTATACCCTACACTCTACACTCTATACCCTATACTCTATATCATACACTCTATACACTACACTCTATACCTTACACTCTATACCCTACAATCTGCACTCTACACCCTACACTTTATACACTACACTCTATACCCTACACTCTATACCCTACACTCTATACCCTACACTCTACACCCTACACTCTATACCCTACACTCTATACTATACACTCTATACCCTACACTCTCTACCCTACAGTCTATACCCTACACTCTATACCCTACACTCTATACCCTACACTATACACTCTATACCCTACACTCTACACCATACACTCTATACTCTATACTCTATACCCTACACTCTATACTCTATACCCTACAATCTATACCCTACACTCTATACCCTACACTCTATACCCTACACTCTACACTCTATACCATACACTCTATACCCTACACTCTACACTCTATACCCTACACTCTATACCCTACACTCTACACTCTATACCCTACACTCTATATCATACACTCTATACCCTACACTCTATACCATACACTCTATACCCTACACTCTACACCCTACACTCTATACCCTACACTCTATACCCTACACTCTATACCCTACACTCTATACTATACACTCTATACCCTACACTCTATACCCTACACTCTACACTCTATACCCTATACTCTATAACATACACTCTATACACTACACTCTATACCTTACACTCTATACCCTACAATCTGCACTCTACACCCTACACTTTATACACTACACTCTATACCCTACACGCTATACCCTACACTCTATACCCTACACTCTACACCCTACACTCTATACCCTACACTCTATACTATACACTCTATACCCTACACTCTCTACCCTACAGTCTATACCCTACACTCTATACCCTACACTCTATACCCTACACTATACACTCTATACCCTACACTCTACACCATACACTCTATACTCTATACCCTACACTCTATACTCTATACCCTACAATCTATACACTACACTCTATACCCTACACTCTACACTCTATACCCTAAACTCTATACCATACACTCTATCCCTACACTCTACACTCTATACCCTACACTCTATACCCTACACTCTATACCCTACACTCTATACCCTACACTCTACACCATACACTCTATACTCTATACCCTACACTCTATACTCTATACCCTACAATCTATACCCTACACTCTATACCCTAAACTCTATACCCTACACTCTATACCCTACACTCTACACCATACACTCTATACCCTACACTCTACACTCTATACCCTACACTCTACACTCTATACCCTACACTCTATATCATACACTCTATACCCTACACTCTATACCATACACTCTATACCCTACACTCTATACCCTACACTCTACACCCTACACTCTATACCCTACACTCTATACCCTGCACTCTATACCATACACTCTATACCCTACACTCTATACCCTACACTCTATACCCTACACTCTACACCCTACACTCTATAACATACACTCTATACACTACACTCTATACCTTACACTCTATACCCTACACTCTACACTCTATACCCTACACTCTATACCATACACTCTATACCATACACTCTATACCCTACACTCTATACCCTACACTCTACACCCTACACTCTATACCCTACACTCTATACCCTACACTCTATACCCTACACTCTATACTATACACTCTATACCCTACACTCTATACCCTACACTCTATACCCTACACTCTACACTCTATACCCTACACTCTATAACATACACTCTATACACTACACTTTATACCTTACACTCTATACCCTACAATCTGCACTTTACACCCTACACTTTATACCCTACACTCTATACCCTACACTCTATACCCTACACTCTATACCCTACACTCTACACCCTACACTCTATACCCTACACTCTATACTATACACTCTATACCCTACACTCTCTACCCTACAGTCTCTACCCTACACTTTATACCCTACAATCTATACCCTACACTCTATACCCTACACTCTATACCCTACACTCTATACCATACACTCTATACCCTACACTCTATACCCTACACTCTATACCCTACACTCTATACCCTACACTCTATAACATACACTCTATACACTACACTCTATACCTTACACTCTATACCCTACAATCTGCACTCTACACCCTACACTTTATACCCTACACTCTACACTCTACACTTTATACCCTACACTCTACACTCTATACCCTACACTCTACACTCTATACCCTACACTCCACACCCTACACTACACTCTATATCATACACTCTATACCCTACACTCTATACCCTATACTCTATACCCTACACTCTATACCCTACACTCTATACCATACACTCTATACCATACACTCTACACCCTACACTTTATACCATACACTCTATACCCTACACTCTACACTCTATACCCTACACTCTATACCCTACACTCTACACTCTATACATACACTCTATACCATACATTCTATACCCTACACTCTATAACATAAACTCTATACCATCCACTCTATACCCTACACTCTATACCATACACTCTATACCCTACACTCAACACCCTACACTCTATACCCTACACTCTATACCCTACACTCTACACTCTATACCCTACAATCTATACCCTACACCATACACTCTATACCCTATACTCTATACCCTACACTCTACACTCTATACCCTACAATCTATACCCTACACTCTACACTCTATACCCTACACTCTATACCCTACACTCTATACCCTAAACTCTACACCCTACACTCTATACCCTACACGCTACACTCTATACCCTACACTCTATACCCTACACTCTATACCATACACTCTATACCCTACACACTATACCCTACACTCTATACCCTAAACTCTACACCCTACACTCTATACCATACACTCTATACCCTACACTCTACACTCTACACTCTATACCCTACACTCTACACTCTATACCCTACACTCTATATCATACACTCTATACCCTACACTCTATACCCTACACTCAACACCCTACACTCTATACCCTACACTCTATACCCTACACTCTACACCCTACACTCTATACCCTACACCATACACTCTATACCCTATACTCTATACCCTACACTCTACACTCTATACCCTACAATCTATACCCTACACTCTATACCCTACACTCTATACCCTACACTCTACACTCTATACCCTACACTCTATACCCTACACTCTATACCCTAAACTCTACACCCTACACTCTATACCCTACACGCTACACTCTATACCCTACACTCTATACCCTACACTCTATACCATACACTCTATACCCTACACACTATACCCTACACTCTATACCCTAAACTCTACACCCTACACTCTATAACATACACTCTATATACTACACTCTATACCCTACAATCTGCACTCTACACCCTACACTCTATACCCTACACTCTATACCCTACACTCTACACTTTATACCCTACACTCTATACCCTACACTCTATACCTTAAATCTATACCCTACACTCAAAACCATACACTCTACACCCTACACTCTATACCCTACACTCTATACCCTACACTCTATACCCTACACTCTATACCCTACACTATACACTCTATACCCTACACTCTACACCATACACTCTATACTCTATACCCTACACTCTATACTCTATACCCTACAATCTATACCCTACACTCTATACCCTACACTCTACACTCTATACCCTACACTCTATACCATACAATCTATCCCTACACTCTACACTCTATACCCTACACTCTATACCCTACACTCTATACCCTACACTCTATACCCTACACTCTACACCATACACTCTATACTCTATACTCTATACCCTACACTCTATACTCTATACCCTACAATCTATACCCTACACTCTATACCCTACACTCTATACCCTACACTCTATACCCTACACTCTACACTCTATACCATACACTCTATACCCTACACTCTACACTCTATACCCTACACTCTATACCCTACACTCTACACTCTATACCCTACACTCTATATCATACACTCTATACCCTACACTCTATACCATACACTCTATACCCTACACTCTACACCCTACACTCTATACCCTACACTCTATACCCTACACTCTATACCCTACACTCTATACTATACACTCTATACCCTACACTCTATACCCTACACTCTACACTCTATACCCTATACTCTATAACATACACTCTATACACTACACTCTATACCTTACACTCTATACCCTACAATCTGCACTCTACACCCTACACTTTATACACTACACTCTATACCCTACACTCTATACCCTACACTCTATACCCTACACTCTACACCCTACACTCTATACCCTACACTCTATACTATACACTCTATACCCTACACTCTCTACCCTACAGTCTATACCCTACACTCTATACCCTACACTCTATACCCTACACTATACACTCTATACCCTACACTCTACACCATACACTCTATACTCTATACTCTATACCCTACACTCTATACTCTATACCCTACAATCTATACCCTACACTCTATACCCTACACTCTATACCCTACACTCTACACTCTATACCATACACTCTATACCCTACACTCTACACTCTATACCCTACACTCTATACCCTACACTCTACACTCTATACCCTACACTCTATATCATACACTCTATACCCTACACTCTATACCATACACTCTATACCCTACACTCTACACCCTACACTCTATACCCTACACTCTATACCCTACACTCTATACCCTACACTCTATACTATACACTCTATACCCTACACTCTATACCCTACACTCTACACTCTATACCCTATACTCTATAACATACACTCTATACACTACACTCTATACCTTACACTCTATACCCTACAATCTGCACTCTACACCCTACACTTTATACACTACACTCTATACCCTACACTCTATACCCTACACTCTATACCCTACACTCTACACCCTACACTCTATACCCTACACTCTATACTATACACTCTATACCCTACACTCTCTACCCTACAGTCTATACCCTACACTCTATACCCTACACTCTATACCCTACACTATACACTCTATACCCTACACTCTACACCATACACTCTATACTCTATACCCTACACTCTATACTCTATACCCTACAATCTATACACTACACTCTATACCCTACACTCTACACTCTATACCCTAAACTCTATACCATACACTCTATCCCTACACTCTACACTCTATACCCTACACTCTATACCCTACACTCTATACCCTACACTCTATACCCTACACTCTACACCATACACTCTATACTCTATACCCTACACTCTATACTCTATACCCTACAATCTATACCCTACACTCTATACCCTAAACTCTATACCCTACACTCTATACCCTACACTCTACACCATACACTCTATACCCTACACTCTACACTCTATACCCTACACTCTACACTCTATACCCTACACTCTATATCATACACTCTATACCCTACACTCTATACCATACACTCTATACCCTACACTCTATACCCTACACTCTACACCCTACACTCTATACCCTACACTCTATACCCTGCACTCTATACCATACACTCTATACCCTACACTCTATACCCTACACTCTATACCCTACACTCTACACCCTACACTCTATAACATACACTCTATACACTACACTCTATACCTTACACTCTATACCCTACACTCTACACTCTATACCCTACACTCTTTACCCTACACTCTACACTCTATACCCTACACTCTATATCATACACTCTATACCCTACACTCTATACCATACACTCTATACCCTACACTCTACACCCTACACTCTATACCCTACACTCTATACCCTACACTCTATACCCTACACTCTATACTATACACTCTATACCCTACACTCTATACCCTACACTCTACACTCTATACCCTATACTCTATAACATACACTCTATACACTACACTCTATACCTTACACTCTATACCCTACAATCTGCACTCTACACCCTACACTTTATACACTACACTCTATACCCTACACTCTATACCCTACACTCTATACCCTACACTCTACACCCTACACTCTATACCCTACACTCTATACTATACACTCTATACCCTACACTCTCTACGCTACAGTCTATACCCTACACTCTATACCCTACACTATATACCCTACACTATACACTCTATACCCTACACTCTACACCATACACTCTATACTCTATACCCTACACTCTATACTCTATACCCTACAATCTATACCCTACACTCTATATCCTACACTCTACACTCTATACCCTAAACTCTATACCATACACTCTATCCCTACACTCTACACTCTATACCCTACACTCTATACCCTACACTCTATACCCTACACTCTATACCCTACACTCTACACCAAACACTCTATACTCTATACCCTACACTCTATACTCTATACCCTACAATCTATACCCTACACTCTATACCCTAAACTCTATACCCTACACTCTATACCCTACACTCTACACTCTATACCATACACTCTATACCCTACACTCTACACTCTATACCCTACACTCTATATCATACACTCTATACCCTACACTCTATACCCTACACTCAACACCCTACACTCTATACCCTACACTCTATACCCTACACTCTACACCCTACACTCTATACCCTACACCATACACTCTATACCCTATACTCTATACCCTACACTCTACACTCTATACCCTACAATCTATACCCTACACTCTATACCCTACACTCTATACCCTACACTCTACACTCTATACCCTACACTCTATACCCTACACTCTATACCCTAAACTCTACACCCTACACTCTATACCCTACACGCTACACTCTATACCCTACACTCTATACCCTACACTCTATACCATACACTCTATACCCTACACACTATACCCTACACTCTATACCCTAAACTCTACACCCTACACTCTATAACATACACTCTATACACTACACTCTATACCCTACAATCTGCACTCTACACCCTACACTCTATACCCTACACTCTATACCCTACACTCTACACTTTATACCCTACACTCTATACCCTACACTCTATACCCTACACTCTATACCCTACACTCAAAACCATACACTCTACACCCTACACTCTATACCCTACACTCTATACCCTACACTCTATACCCTACACTCTATACCCTACACTATAAACTCTATACCCTACACTCTACACCATACACTCTATACTCTATACCCTACACTCTATACTCTATACCCTACAATCTATACCCTACACTCTATACCCTACACTCTACACTCTATACCCTACACTCTATACCATACAATCTATCCCTACACTCTACACTCTATACCCTACACTCTATACCCTACACTCTATACCCTACACTCTATACCCTACACTCTACACCATACACTCTATACTCTATACCCTACAATCTATACCCTACACTCTATACCCTACACTCTATACCCTACACTCTATACCCTACACTCTACACTCTATACCATACACTCTATACCCTACACTCTACACTCTATACCCTACACTCTATACCCTACACTCTACACTCTATACCCTACACTCTATATCATACACTCTATACCCTACACTCTATACCATACACTCTATACCCTACACTCTATACCCTACACTCTACACCCTACACTCTATACCCTACACTCTATACCCTACACTCTATACTATACACTCTATACCCTACACTCTATACCCTACACTCTATAACATACACTCTATACACTACACTCTATACCTTACACTCTATACCCTACAATCTGCACTCTACACCCTACACTTTATACACTACACTCTATACCCTACACTCTATACCCTACACTCTATACCCTACACTCTACACCCTACACTCTATACCCTACACTCTATACTATACACTCTATACCCTACACTCTCTACCCTACAGTCTATACCCTACACTCTATACCCTACACTCTATACCCTACACTATACACTCTATACCCTACACTCTACACCATACACTCTATACTCTATACCCTACACTCTATACTCTATACCCTACAATCTATACACTACACTCTATACCCTACACTCTACACTCTATACCCTAAACTCTATACCATACACTCTATCCCTACACTCTACACTCTATACCCTACACTCTATACCCTACACTCTATACCCTACACTCTATACCCTACACTCTACACCATACACTCTATACTCTATACCCTACACTCTATACTCTATACCCTACAATCTATACCCTACACTCTATACCCTAAACTCTATACCCTACACTCTATACCCTACACTCTACACCATACACTCTATACCCTACACTCTACACTCTACACTCTATACCCTACACTCTGCACTCTATACCCTACACTCTATATCATACACTCTATACCCTACACTCTATACCATACACTCTATACACTACACTCTATACCCTACACTCTACACCATACACTCTATACCCTACACTCTACACTCTACACTCTATACCCTACACTCTACACTCTATACCCTACACTCTATATCATACACTCTATACCCTACACTCTATACCATACACTCTATACCCTACACTCTATACCCTACACTCTACACCTTACACTCTATACCCTACACTCTATACCCTACACTCTATACTATACACTCTATACCCTAAACTCTATACCCTACACTCTATACCCTACACTCTACACCCTACACTCTATACCCTACACTCTATACTATACACTCTATACCCTACACTCTCTACCCTACAGTCTCTACCCTACACTTTATACCTTACAATCTATACCCTACACTCTATACCCTACACTCTATACCATACACTCTATACCCTACACTCTATACCCTACACCCTACACTCTATACCCTACACTCTATACCCTACATTCTGCACTCTACACCCTACACTTTATACCCTACACTCTATACCCTACACTCTATACTCTACACTCTACACTTTATACCCTACACTCTACACTCTATACCCTACACTCTATACCCTATACTCTATACCCTTCACTCTATACCCTACACTCTATACCATACACTCTATACCATACACTCTACACCCTACACTTTATACCATACACTCTATACCCTACACTCTACACTCTATACCCTACACTCTATACCCTACACTCTACACTCTATACCATACACTCTATACCATACATTCTATACCCTACACTCTATACCATACACTCTATACCATACACTCTATACCCTACACTCTATACCATACACTCTATACCCTACACTCAAAACCCTACACTCTATACCCTACACTCTATACCCTACACTCTACACTCTATACCCTACACTCTATACCCTACACCATACACTCTATACCCTATATTCTATACCCTACACTCTACACTCTATACCCTACAATCTATACCCTACACTCTATACCCTACACTCTATACCCTACACTCTACACTCTATACCCTACACTCTATACCATACACTCTATACCCTACACTCTACACCCTACACTCTATACCCTACACGCTACACTCTATACCCTACACTCTATACCCTACACTCTATACCATACACTCTATACCCTACACACTATACCCTACACTCTATACCCTAAACTCTACACCCTACACTCTATAACATACACTCTATACACTACACTCTATACCCTACAATCTGCACTCTACACCCTACACTCTATACCCTACACTCTATACCCTACACTCTACACTTTATACCCTACACTCTATACCCTACACTCTATACCCTACACTCTATACCCTACACTATACACTCAATACCCTACACTCTACACCATACACTCTATACTCTATACCCTACACTCTATACTCTATACCCTACACTCTATACCCTACACTCTATACGCTACACTCTATACCCTACACTCTACACTCTATACCATACACTCTATCTCTACACTCTACACTCTATACCCTACACTCTATACCCTACAATCTCTTACATACACTCTATACACTACACTCTATACCTTACACTCTACACCCTACACTCTATACCCTACACTCTATACCCTAAACTCTACACTCCATACCCTACACTCTATAACATACACTCTATACCCTACACTCTATACCCTACACTCTAATCCCTACACTCTACACTCTATACCCTACACTCCATACCCTACACTCTATACCATACACTCTATACCCTACACTCTATACCCTACACTCTATACCCTACACTCTATACCCTACACTATACACTCAATACCCTACACTCTACACCATACACTCTATACTCTATACCCTACACTCTATACTCTATACCCTACACTCTATACCCTACACTCTATACGCTACACTCTATACCCTACACTCTACACTCTATACCATACACTCTATCTCTACACTCTACACTCTATACCCTACACTCTATACCCTACAATCTCTTACATACACTCTATACACTACACTCTATACCTTACACTCTACACCCTACACTCTATACCCTACACTCTATACCCTAAACTCTACACTCCATACCCTACACTCTATAACATACACTCTATACCCTACACTCTATACCCTACACTCTAATCCCTACACTCTACACTCTATACCCTACACTCCATACCCTACACTCTATACCATACACTCTATACCATACACTCTACACCATACACTTTATACCATAATCTATACCCTACACTCTACACTCTATACCCTACACTCTATACCCTACACTCTATACCATACACTCTATACCATACACTCTATACCATACACTCTATACCATACACTCTATACCATAGACTCTATACCTTACACTCAACACCCTACACTCTATACCTTACACTCTATACCCTACACTCTATACCCTACACTCTACACTCTACACTCTATACCCTACACTCTATAAATACACTCTATACCCTACACTCTATAACATACACTCTATACCCCCTACACTCTATACCATACACTCTACACCCTACACTCTACACTCTATACCCTACACTCTATACCCTATACTCTATACCCTACACTCTATACCCTACACTCTATACCCTACACTCTATACCGTACACTCTATACCCCACACTCTATACCCTACACTCTATACCCCACACTCTACACCCTACACTCTATACCCTACACTCTATACCCTACACTCTATACCCTACACTCTACACCCTACACTCTATACCCTACACTCTATACCCTACACTCTATACCCTACACTCTATACCCTACACTCTATACCCTACACTCTACACTCTACACTTTATACCCTACACTCTATACCCTACACTCTACACTCTATACCCTACACTCTACACTCTATACCCTACACTCCACACCCTACACTCTATACCATACACTCTATACCCTACACTCTATACCCTATACTCTATACCCTACACTCTATACCCTACACTCTATACCATACACTCTATACCATACACTCTACACCCTACACTTTATACCATACACTCTATACCCTACACTCTACACTCTATACCCTACACTCTATACCCTACACTCTACACTCTATACATACACTCTATACCATACATTCTATACCCTACACTCTATAACATAAACTCTATACCATCCACTCTATACCCTACACTCTATACCATACACTCTATACCCTACACTCAACACCCTACACTCTATACCCTACACTCTATACCCTACACTCTACACTCTATACCCTACAATCTATACCCTACACCATACACTCTATACCCTATACTCTATACCCTACACTCTACACTCTATACCCTACACTCTATACCCTACACTCTACACCCTACACTCTATACCATACACTCTATACCCTACACTCTATACCCTACACTCTATACCCTACACTCTACACTCTATACCCTACACTCTATACCATACACTCTACACCCTACACTCTATACCATACACTCTATACACTACACTCTACACTCTATACCCTACACTCTACACCCTACACTCTATATCATACACTCTATACCCTACACTCTATACCCTACACTCTATACCCTACACTCTACACCCTACACTCTATACCATACACTCTATACCCTACACTCTATACCCTACACTCTATACCCTACACTCTATACCCTACACTCTACACTCTATACCCTACACTCTATACCATACACTCTACACCCTACACTCTATACCATACACTCTATACACTACACTCTACACTATATACCCTACACTCTATACCCTACACTCTAGACTCTATACCCTACACTCTATATCATACACTCTATACCCTAAACTCTACACCCTACACTCTATACCTTACACTCTATACCCTACACTCTACACTCTATACCCTACACTCTATACCCTACACTATATACTCTATACCCTACACTCTATATCATACACTCTATACCCTACACTCTATACCCTACACTCTACACTCTATATCCTACACTCTATTCCCTACACTCTACACTCTATACCCTACACTCTATATCATACACTCTATACCCTACACTCTATACCCTACACGCTATACCCTACACTCTATACCCTACACTCTATACCCTACACTCTATAGCCCAACACTCTATACCCTACAATCTATACCCTACACTCTATACCCTACACTCTACACCCTACACTATATACCCTACACTCTATACCATACACTCTATACCCTACACTCTATACCCTACACTCTATACCATACACTCTACACTCTATATCCTACACTCTATACCTTACACTCTACACTCTATACCCTACACTCTATACCCTACACTCTACACCCTACACTCTATTCCGTACACTCTATACCCTACACTCTATACCCTACACGCTACACCCTACATTCTATACCCTACACTCTATACTATACACTCTATACCCTACACTCTCTACCCTACACTCTATACCCTACAATCTAAACCCTACACTCTATACCCTACACTCTATACCCTACACTCTACACTCTATACCATACACTCTATACCCTACACTCTACACTCTATACCCTACACTCTATACCCTACACTCTAGACTCTATACCCTACACTCTATATCATACACTCTATACCCTACACTCTATACCATACACTTTATACCCTACACTCTATACCCTACACTCTACACCCTACACTCTATACCCTACACTCTATACCCTACACGCTATACCCTACACTCTATACCCTACACTCTATACCCTACACTCTATACTATACACTCTATACCCTACACTCTATACCCTACACTGTATACCCTACACTCTACACTCTATACCCTACACTCTATAACATACACTCTATACACTACACTCTATACCTTACACTCTATACCCTACAATCTGCACTCTACACCCTACACTTTATACCCTACACTTTATACCCTACACTCTATACCCTACACCCTACACTCTACACTCTATACCCTACACTCTATACTATACACTCTATACCCTACACTCTCTACCCTACAGTCTCTACCCTACACTTTATACCCTACACTCTATACCCTACACTCTATACCCTACACTCTATACCCTACACTCTATATCCTACACTCTATACCATACACTCTATACCCTACACTCTATACCCTACGCTCTATACCCTACACTCTATACCCTAAACTCTACACTCTATACCCTACAGTCTATAACATACACTCTATACACTACACTCTATACCTTGCACTCTATACCCTACAATCTGCACTCTACACCCTACACTTTATACCCTACACTCTATACCCTACACTCTATACCCTACACTCTACACTCTACACTTTATACCCTACACTCTATACCCTACACTCTACACTCTATACCCTACACTCTACACTCTATACCCTACACTCTATACCATACACTCTATACTCTATACTCTATACCCTACACTCTATACCCTACACTCTATACCCTACACTCTATACCCTACACTCTACACCATACACTCTATACTCTATACTCTATACCCTACACTGTATACCCTACAATCTATACTCTACACTCTATACCCTACACTCTATACCCTACACTCTACACTCTATACCATACACTCTATACCCTACACTCTACACTCTATACCCTACACTCTATTCCCTACACTCTACACTCTATACCCTACACTCTATATCATACACTCTATACCCTACACTCTATACCATACACTCTATACCCTACACTCTATACCCTACACTCTACACCCTACACTCTATACCCTACACTCTATACCCTACACTCTATACCCTACACTCTATACTATACACTCTATACCCTACACTCTATACCCTACACTCTATACCCTACACTCTACACTCTATACCCTACACTCTACACCCTACACTCTATACCATACACTCTATACCCTACACTCTATACCCTACACTCTATACCCTACACTCTACACTCTATACCCTACCCTCTATACCATACACTCTACACCCTACACTCTATACCATACACTCTATACACTACACTCTACACTCTATACCCTACACTCTACACCCTACACTCTATATCATACACTCTATACCCTACACTCTATACCCTACACTCTATACCCTACACTCTACACCCTACACTCTATACCATACACTCTATACCCTACACTCTATACCCTACACTCTATACCCTACACTCTATACCCTACACTCTACACTCTATACCCTACACTCTATACCATACACTCTACACCCTACACTCTATACCATACACTCTATACACTACACTCTACACTATATACCCTACACTCTATACCCTACACTCTAGACTCTATACCCTACACTCTATATCATACACTCTATACCCTAAACTCTACACCCTACACTCTATACCTTACACTCTATACCCTACACTCTACACTCTATACCCTACACTCTATACCCTACACTATATACTCTAAACCCTACACTCTATATCATACACTCTATACCCTACACTCTATACCCTACACTCTACACTCTATACCCTACACTCTATTCCCTACACTCTACACTCTATACCCTACACTCTATATCATACACTCTATACCCTACACTCTATACCCTACACGCTATACCCTACACTCTATACCCTACACTCTATACCCTACACTCTATAGCCCAACACTCTATACCCTACAATCTATACCCTACACTCTATACCCTACACTCTACACCCTACACTATATACCCTACACTCTATACCATACACTCTATACCCTACACTCTATACCCTACACTCTATACCATACACTCTACACTCTATATCCTACACTCTATACCTTACACTCTACACTCTATACCCTACACTCTATACCCTACACTCTATACCCTACACTCTACACCCTACACTCTATTCCGTACACTCTATACCCTACACTCTATACCCTACACGCTACACCCTACATTCTATACCCTACACTCTATACTATACACTCTATACCCTACACTCTCTACCCTACACTCTATACCCTACAATCTAAACCCTACACTCTATACCCTACACTCTATACCCTACACTCTACACTCTATACCATACACTCTATACCCTACACTCTACACTCTATACCCTACACTCTATACCCTACACTCTAGACTCTATACCCTACACTCTATATCATACACTCTATACCCTACACTCTATACCATACACTTTATACCCTACACTCTATACCCTACACTCTACACCCTACACTCTATACCCTACACTCTATACCCTACACGCTATACCCTACACTCTATACCCTACACTCTATACCCTACACTCTATACTATACACTCTATACCCTACACTCTATACCCTACACTGTATACCCTACACTCTACACTCTATACCCTACACTCTATAACATACACTCTATACACTACACTCTATACCTTACACTCTATACCCTACAATCTGCACTCTACACCCTACACTTTATACCCTACACTTTATACCCTACACTCTATACCCTACACTCTACACCCTACACTCTATACCCTACACTCTATACTATACACTCTATACCCTACACTCTCTACCCTACAGTCTCTACCCTACACTTTATACCCTACACTCTATACCCTACACTCTATACCCTACACTCTATACCCTACACTCTATATCCTACACTCTATACCATACACTCTATACCCTACACTCTACACCCTACACTCTATACCCTACACTCTATACCCTAAACTCTACACTCTATACCCTACAGTCTATAACATACACTCTATACACTACACTCTATACCTTGCACTCTATACCCTACAATCTGCACTCTACACCCTACACTTTATACCCTACACTCTATACCCTACACTCTATACCCTACACTCTACACTCTACACTTTATACCCTACACTCTATACCCTACACTCTACACTCTATACCCTACACTCTACACTCTATACCCTACACTCTATACCATACACTCTATACTCTATACTCTATACCCTACACTCTATACCCTACACTCTATACCCTACACTCTATACCCTACACTCTACACCATACACTCTATACTCTATACTCTATACCCTACACTGTATACCCTACAATCTATACTCTACACTCTATACCCTACACTCTATACCCTACACTCTATACCCTACACTCTACACTCTATACCATACACTCTATACCCTACACTCTACACTCTATACCCTACACTCTATTCCCTACACTCTACACTCTATACCCTACACTCTATATCATACACTCTATACCCTACACTCTATACCATACACTCTATACCCTACACTCTATACCCTACACTCTACACCCTACACTCTATACCCTACACTCTATACCCTACACTCTATACCCTACACTCTATACTATACACTCTATACCCTACACTCTATACCCTACACTCTATACCCTACACTCTACACTCTATACCCTACACTCTATAACATACACTCTATACACTACACTTTATACCTTACACTCTATACCCTACAATCTGCACTTTACACCCTACACTTTATACCCTACACTCTATACCCTACACTCTATACCCTACACTCTATACCCTACACTCTACACCCTACACTCTATACCCTACACTCTATACTATACACTCTATACCCTACACTCTCTACCCTACACTTTATACCCTACAATCTATACCCTACACTCTATACCCTACACTCTATACCCTACACTCTATACCATACACTCTATACCCTACACTCTATACCCTACACTCTATACCCTACACTCTATACCCTACACTCTATAACATACACTCTATACACTACACTCTATACCTTACACTCTATACCCTACAATCTGCACTCTACACCCTACACTTTATACCCTACACTCTATACCCTACACTCTATACCCTACACTCTACACTCTACACTTTATACCCTACACTCTACACTCTATACCCTACACTCTACACTCTATACCCTACACTCCACACCCTACACTCTATACCATACACTCTATACCCTACACTCTATACCCTATACTCTATACCCTACACTCTATACCCTACACTCTATACCATACACTCTATACCATATACTCTACACCCTACACTTTATACCATACACTCTATACCCTACACTCTACACTCTATACCCTACACTCTATACCCTACACTCTACACTCTATACATACACTCTATACCATACATTCTGTACCCTACACTCTATAACATAAACTCTATACCATCCACTCTATACCCTACACTCTATACCATACACTCTATACCCTACACTCAACACCCTACACTCTATACCCTACACTCTATACCCTACACTCTACACTCTATACCCTACAATCTATACCCTACACCATACACTCTATACCCTATACTCTATACCCTACACTCTACACTCTATACCCTACACTCTATAACCTACACTCTACACCCTACACTCTATACCATACACTCTATACCCTACACTCTATACACTACACTCTATACCCTACACTCTACACTCTATACCCTACACTCTATACCATACACTCTACACCCTACACTCTATACCATACACTCTATACACTACACTCTACACTCTATACCCTACACTCTACACCCTACACTCTATATCATACACTCTATACCCTACACTCTATACCCTACACTCTATACCCTACACTCTACACCCTACACTCTATACCATACACTCTATACCCTACACTCTATACCCTACACTCTATACCCTACACTCTATACCCTACACTCTACACTCTATACCCTACACTCTATACCATACACTCTACACCCTACACTCTATACCATACACTCTATACACTATACTCTACACTATATACCCTACACTCTATACCCTACACTCTAGACTCTATACCCTACACTCTATATCATACACTCTATACCCTAAACTCTACACCCTACACTCTATACCTTACACTCTATACCCTACACTCTACACTCTATACCCTACACTCTATACCCTACACTATATACTCTATACCCTACACTCTATATCATACACTCTATACCCTACACTCTATACCCTACACTCTACACTCTATATCCTACACTCTATTCCCTACACTCTACACTCTATACCCTACACTCTATATCATACACTCTATACCCTACACTCTATACCCTACACGCTATACCCTACACTCTATACCCTACACTCTATACCCTACACTCTATAGCCCAACACTCTATACCCTACAATCTATACCCTACACTCTATACCCTACACTCTACACCCTACACTATATACCCTACACTCTATACCATACACTCTATACCCTACACTCTATACCCTACACTCTATACCATACACTCTACACTCTATATCCTACACTCTATACCTTACACTCTACACTCTATACCCTACACTCTATACCCTACACTCTATACCCTACACTCTACACCCTACACTCTATTCCGTACACTCTATACCCTACACTCTATACCCTACACGCTACACCCTACATTCTATACCCTACACTCTATACTATACACTCTATACCCTACACTCTCTACCCTACACTCTATACCCTACAATCTAAACCCTACACTCTATACCCTACACTCTATACCCTACACTCTATACCATACACTCTATACCCTACACTCTACACTCTATACCCTACACTCTATACCCTACACTCTAGACTCTATACCCTACACTCTATATCATACACTCTATACCCTACACTCTATACCATACACTTTATACCCTACACTCTATACCCTACACTCTACACCCTACACTCTATACCCCACACTCTATACCCTACACGCTATACCCTACACTCTATACCCTACACTCTATACCCTACACTCTATACTATACACTCTATACCCTACACTCTATACCCTACACTCTATACTATACACTCTATACCCTACACTCTATAACATACACTCTATACACTACACTCTATACCTTACACTCTATACCCTACAATCTGCACTCTACACCCTACACTTTATACCCTACACTTTATACCCTACACTCTATACCCTACACCCTACACTCTACACTCTATACCCTACACTCTATACTATACACTCTATACCCTACACTCTCTACCCTACAGTCTCTACCCTACACTTTATACCCTACACTCTATACCCTACACTCTATACCCTACACTCTATACCCTACACTCTATATCCTACACTCTATACCATACACTCTATACCCTACACTCTATACCCTACACTCTATACCCTACACTCTATACCCTAAACTCTACACTCTATACCCTACAGTCTATAACATACACTCTATACACTACACTCTATACCTTGCACTCTATACCCTACAATCTGCACTCTACACCCTACACTTTATACCCCACACTCTATACCCTACACTCTATACCCTACACTCTACACTCTACACTTTATACCCTACACTCTATACCCTACACTCTACACTCTATACCCTACACTCTACACTCTATACCCTACACTCTATACCATACACTCTATACTCTATACTGTATACCCTACACTCTATACCCTACACTCTATACCCTACACTCTATACCCTACACTCTACACCATACACTCTATACTCTATACTCTATACCCTACACTGTATACCCTACAATCTATACTCTACACTCTATACCCTACACTCTATACCCTACACTCTACACTCTATACCATACACTCTATACCCTACACTCTACACTCTATACCCTACACTCTATTCCCTACACTCTACACTCTATACCCTACACTCTATATCATACACTCTATACCCTACACTCTATACCATACACTCTATACCCTACACTCTATACCCTACACTCTACACCCTACACTCTATACCCTACACTCTATACCCTACACTCTATACCCTACACTCTATACTATACACTCTATACCCTACACTCTATACCCTACACTCTATACCCTACACTCTACACTCTATACCCTACACTCTACACCCTACACTCTATACCATACACTCTATACCCTACACTCTATACCCTACACTCTATACCCTACACTCTACACTCTATACCCTACACTCTATACCATACACTCTACACCCTACACTCTATACCATACACTCTATACACTACACTCTACACTCTATACCCTACACTCTACACCCTACACTCTATATCATACACTCTATACCCTACACTCTATACCCTACACTCTATACCCTACACTCTACACCCTACACTCTATACCATACACTCTATACCCTACACTCTATACCCTACACTCTATACCCTACACTCTATACCCTACACTCTACACTCTATACCCTACATAGTTACATAGTTATTAAGGTTGAAGGAAGACTATATGTCCATCTAGTTCAACCCATAGCCTAACCTAACATGCCCTAACATGTTGATCCAGAGGAAGGCAAAAAAACCCCATGTGCAAAGAGTAAGCTCCACATTGGGGAAAAAAATTCCTTCCCGACTCCACATACGGCAATCAGACTAGTTCCCTGGATCAACGCCCTATCAAGGAATCTAGTGTATATACCCTGTAACATTATACTTTTCCAGAAAGGTATCCAGTCCCCTCTTAAATTTAAGTAACGAATCACTCATTACAACATCACATGGCAGAGAGTTCCATAGTCTCACTGCTCTTACAGTAAAGAATCCATGTCTGTTATTATGCTTAAACCTTTTTTCCTCCAACCGCAGAGGATGCCCCCTTGTCCCTGTTTCAGGTCTATGATTAAAAAGATCATCAGAAAGGTCTTTGTACTGTCCCCTCATATATTTATACATTAAAATGAGATCACCCCTTAGTCTTCGTTTTTCCAAACTAAATAGCCCCAGGTGTAATAACCTATCTTGGTATTGCAGACCCCCCAGTCCTCTAATAACCTTGGTCGCTCTTCTCTGCACCCGCTCCAGTTCAGCTATGTCTTTCTTATACACCGGAGACCAGAACTGTGCACAGTATTCTAAGTGTGGTCGAACTAGTGACTTGCATAGAGGTAAAATTATATTCTCCTCATGAGCATCTATGCCTCTTTTAATGCATCCCATTATTTTATTTGCCTTTGTAGCAGCTGCCTGACACTGGCCACTGAATTTAAGTTTGTCATCCACCCATACACCCAGGTCTTTTTCATTGACGGTTTTGCCCAGAGTTTTAGAATTAAGCACATAATTATACATCTTATTACTTCTACCCAAGTGCATGACCTTACATTTATCCCCATTAAAGCTCATTTGCCATTTATCAGCCCAAGCTTCTAGTTTACATAAATCATCCTGTAGTATAAAATTGTCCTCCTCTGTATTGATTACCCTGCAGAGTTTAGTGTCATCTGCAAATATTGAAATTCTACTCTGAATGCCCCCTACAAGGTCATTAATAAATATGTTAAAAAGAAGAGGGCCCAATACTGACCCCTGTGGTACCCCACTGCTAACCGCTACCCAGTCCGAGTGTGCTCCATTAATAACCACCCTTTGTTTCCTATCCCTGAGCCAGCTCTCAACCCACTTGCACATATTTTCCCCTATCCCCATTATTCTCATTTTATGTATCAACCTTTTGTGTGGCACCGTATCAAAAGCTTTTGAAAAGTCCATATACACTACATCCACTGGGTTCCCTTGGTCCAATCCGGAACTTACCTCTTCATAGAAACTGATCAAATTAGTCTGACATGAACGGTCCCTAGTAAACCCGTGCTGATACTGGGTCATGAGGTTATTCCTCTTCAGATACTCCAGTATAGCGTCCCTTAGAATGCCCTCCAGGATTTTACCCACAGTAGAGGTTAAGCTTACTGGCCTATAGTTTCCGAGTTCAGTTTTTGTTCCCTTTTTGAATATTGGCACCACATTTGCTATACGCCAGTCCTGTGGCACAAACCCTGTTATTATGGAGTCTTTAAAGATTAAAAATAATGGTCTATCAATGACTGTACTTAATTCCTGCAGTACTCGAGGGTGTATCCCATCCGGGCCCGGAGATTTGTCAATTCTAGTGATTTTTAGACGCCGCCGCACTTCCTGCTGGGTTAAGCAGGTGACATTTAATTGGGAATTTTTATCACTAGACATTTTGTCTGCCATGGGATTTTCTTGTGTAAATACTGATGAAAAAAAGTCATTTAGCATATTGGCTTTTTCCTCATCCTCATCCACCATCTCACCCAGACTATTTTTAAGGGGGCCAACACTATCATTTTTTAGTTTCTTACTATTTATGTAGTTAAAGAATATTTTAGGATTATTTTTACTCTCTCTGGCAATGAGTCTCTCTGTCTCAATCTTTGCTGCCTTGATTTGCTTTTTACAGAATTTATTTAATTTTCTGTATTTATTTAATGCCTCCTCGCTACCTACTTCCTTTAATTCTCTAAATGCTTTCTTTTTGTCCCTTATTGCGCCCCTTACAGCTCTATTTAGCCATATTGGTTTCCTCCTATTTCTAATATGTTTATTCCCATACGGTATATACTGTGCACAGGTCCTATCCAGGATGCTAATAAACGTCTCCCATTTTCTCTGTGTATTTTTGTGTCTCAGGATATCGTCCCAGTTAATTGCACCAAGATCCTCTCTCATCCGTTTGAAATTTGCCCTCCTGAAGTTTAGTGTCCTTGTAACCCCTCTACTACACATCTTTTTAAAGGATACATGAAAACTTATTATTTTGTGATCGCTATTTCCCAAGTAACCCCCAACCCTTATATTTGATATGCGGTCTGGCCTGTTGGTTAATATTAGGTCTAGCAGTGCCCCCCTTCTTGTTGGGTCCTGAACCAGTTGTGAAAGGTAATTGTCTCTCATAATTGTCAAAAACCGATTACCTTTGCTGGAACTGCAGGTTTCTGTTCCCCAATCTATTTCAGGGTAGTTGAAGTCCCCCATAATAATGACTTCTCCTTGAGTCGCAGCTTCATCTATTTGCTTTACTAGGATATTCTCCATTGCTTCCATTATTTTTGGAGATTTATAACAAACCCCTATCAGTAATTTATTATTTTTTCCCCCTCCCCTTATCTCCACCCACAGGGATTCTACATTTTCATTAAATTCACCTATATTATCGCGCAGGATGGGTTTTAAGGATGATTTTACATATAGACACACCCCTCCCCCTCGCTTATCTGTACGGTCATTTCTGAACAGGCTATAGCCCTGCAAGTTAACAGCCCAGTCATGGCTCTCATCCAGCCACGTTTCAGATATCCCCACCATGTCACAATTATGCTCCAACAACATTAGTTCTAATTCGTCCATTTTGTTGGCGAGGCTTCTGGCATTAGTATACATGCACTTTATGTTCCTCTCTGTACTTCTATTTCTTAAATTATTAACTGTTCTGACCCCACCCCCCATGCCACCGCCACCCCCAACTTCCTTATTTGTGCCCAGGACTCTGTCTGCACTATCTTCCCCTCCTATAAAATGAATACCCTCCCCCCCAATTCCTAGTTTAAACACTCCTCCAACCTTCTAGCCATTTTCTCCCCCAGCACAGCTGCACCCTCCCCATTGAGGTGCAGCCCGTCCCTAGCGTAGAGCCTGTAGCCAACTGAGAAGTCGGCCCAGTTCTGCAGGAACCCAAACCCCTCTTTCCTACACCAATTCTTGAGCCACTTATTAACCTCCCTAATCTCCCGTTGCCTCTCTGGCGTGGCACGTGGTACCGGCAGTATTTCGGAAAATACCACGTTGGAGGTCCTTGCTTTCAGCTTGCAGCCTAATTCCCTGAAATCATCTTTAAGGACCTTCCACCTACCTCTAACTTTGTCATTAGTGCCAATGTGCACCATGACCGCTGGGTCCTCACCAGCCCCTCCCAATAATCTGTCCACCCGATCAGCGATGTGTCGGACTCGAGCGCCAGGTAGGCAGCACACCGTTCGACGATCCCTGTCTTTGTGACAGATTGCCCTATCTGTTCCCCTAATAATTGAGTCCCCCACTACCAGCACCTGTCTGGTCTGCCCTGCTCTCCTATTTCCCTCCTTACTGGAGCAGTCACTCCTCCGGCTTTCAGAGGACATGCCTGGCTGCAGCAGTGCTACCCCTGTACTGGCACCCCCCTCATCTGCCAACTTAGCAAACTTATTGGGGTGTTCCAGATCAGGACTAGCCTCCCTGGCACTCTTCCCTCTACCCCGCTTCCTAACTGTCACCCAGCTTGCTACTTCATTGTCCTGCAGCTCCATCCCACCATCCCCCCCCTCATCTGTCCCATTGAGCGTCTGCTCCGTGAGCAGAAGACTCCTCTCCATGTTGTCTATGGATCTCAGTGTTGCCAGCTGCACATTTAGAGTCAAAATCTGGGTTTCCAAATGCACAACGTGCTCACATCTCGCACAGCAGTATGCACCCTCGATCGGCTGCTCAAGGACTGCATACATGTGGCAAGATGTGCACTGGATGGCATTAACAATCGTGGAGCACATTTCCTAATGGGGATTGCACCAGACAGAACAGTTCAATAAAAAAAAAAAATAAATACAAAGTATTGATAAAAATCAGACAGCAATTCAGTAATTCCTCCCCTGAAAACTCCCTGACTCCAAAGTCACTGAATCACAAGTCACACTTACCGGCGTCCACACTTACGCTCTGGTCACACTCAGCTCGCTCACACTCGCTCTGCTGAAGATTTATAGAGATTTTTTTTTTTTTTTTTTTTTTCCTAGTTCCCCTCAACAGCAATCAACTTTGCTGTTCAAATGCACTTTCAAAAAGGACTTGAGCCCCAAACAGCTGCCCCTTATAAACCCTTAACTATGAGCCCCCACCCTAAGTTAACCCTTATGAATATAGCTACCCCCAATTCAGCAACTCACACTAATTCACACAGGTATTTGTTAAAGGCTTTCCAAATACCTCTTCACTCTATACCATACACTCTACACCCTACACTCTATACCATACACTCTATACACTACACTCTACACTATATACCCTACACTCTATACCCTACACTCTAGACTCTATACCCTACACTCTATATCATACACTCTATACCCTAAACTCTACACCCTACACTCTATACCTTACACTCTATACCCTACACTCTACACTCTATACCCTACACTCTATACCCTACACTATATACTCTAAACCCTACACTCTATATCATACACTCTATACCCTACACTCTATACCCTACACTCTACACTCTATACCCTACACTCTATTCCCTACACTCTACACTCTATACCCTACACTCTATATCATACACTCTATACCCTACACTCTATACCCTACACGCTATACCCTACACTCTATACCCTACACTCTATACCCTACACTCTATAGCCCAACACTCTATACCCTACAATCTATACCCTACACTCTATACCCTACACTCTACACCCTACACTATATACCCTACACTCTATACCATACACTCTATACCCTACACTCTATACCCTACACTCTATACCATACACTCTACACTCTATATCCTACACTCTATACCTTACACTCTACACTCTATACCCTACACTCTATACCCTACACTCTATACCCTACACTCTACACCCTACACTCTATTCCGTACACTCTATACCCTACACTCTATACCCTACACGCTACACCCTACATTCTATACCCTACACTCTATACTATACACTCTATACCCTACACTCTCTACCCTACACTCTATACCCTACAATCTAAACCCTACACTCTATACCCTACACTCTATACCCTACACTCTACACTCTATACCATACACTCTATACCCTACACTCTACACTCTATACCCTACACTCTATACCCTACACTCTAGACTCTATACCCTACACTCTATATCATACACTCTATACCCTACACTCTATACCATACACTTTATACCCTACACTCTATACCCTACACTCTACACCCTACACTCTATACCCTACACTCTATACCCTACACGCTATACCCTACACTCTATACCCTACACTCTATACGCTACACTCTATACTATACACTCTATACCCTACACTCTATACCCTACACTGTATACCCTACACTCTACACTCTATACCCTACACTCTATAACATACACTCTATACACTACACTCTATACCTTACACTCTATACCCTACAATCTGCACTCTACACCCTACACTTTATACCCTACACTTTATACCCTACACTCTATACCCTACACTCTATACCCTACACTCTACACCCTACACTCTATACCCTACACTCTATACTATACACTCTATACCCTACACTCTCTACCCTACAGTCTCTACCCTACACTTTATACCCTACACTCTATACCCTACACTCTATACCCTACACTCTATACCCTACACTCTATATCCTACACTCTATACCATACACTCTATACCCTACACTCTATACCCTACACTCTATACCCTACACTCTATACCCTAAACTCTACACTCTATACCCTACAGTCTATAACATACACTCTATACACTACACTCTATACCTTGCACTCTATACCCTACAATCTGCACTCTACACCCTACACTTTATACCCTACACTCTATACCCTACACTCTATACCCTACACTCTACACTCTACACTTTATACCCTACACTCTATACCCTACACTCTACACTCTATACCCTACACTCTACACTCTATACCCTACACTCTATACCATACACTCTATACTCTATACTCTATACCCTACACTCTATACCCTACACTCTATACCCTACACTCTATACCCTACACTCTACACCATACACTCTATACTCTATACTCTATACCCTACACTGTATACCCTACAATCTATACTCTACACTCTATACCCTACACTCTATACCCTACACTCTATACCCTACACTCTACACTCTATACCATACACTCTATACCCTACACTCTACACTCTATACCCTACACTCTATTCCCTACACTCTACACTCTATACCCTACACTCTATATCATACACTCTATACCCTACACTCTATACCATACACTCTATACCCTACACTCTATACCCTACACTCTACACCCTACACTCTATACCCTACACTCTATACCCTACACTCTATACCCTACACTCTATACTATACACTCTATACCCTACACTCTATACCCTACACTCTATACCCTACACTCTACACTCTATACCCTACACTCTATAACATACACTCTATACACTACACTTTATACCTTACACTCTATACCCTACAATCTGCACTTTACACCCTACACTTTATACCCTACACTCTATACCCTACACTCTATACCCTACACTCTATACCCTACACTCTACACCCTACACTCTATACCCTACACTCTATACTATACACTCTATACCCTACACTCTCTACCCTACAGTCTCTACCCTACACTTTATACCCTACAATCTATACCCTACACTCTATACCCTACACTCTATACCCTATACTCTATACCATACACTCTATACCCTACACTCTATACCCTACACTCTATACCCTACACTCTATACCCTACACTCTATAACATACACTCTATACACTACACTCTATACCTTACACTCTATACCCTACAATCTGCACTCTACACCCTACACTTTATACCCTACACTCTATACCCTACACTCTATACCCTACACTCTACACTCTACACTTTATACCCTACACTCTACACTCTATACCCTACACTCTACACTCTATACCCTACACTCCACACCCTACACTCTATACCATACACTCTATACCCTACACTCTATACCCTATACTCTATACCCTACACTCTATACCCTACACTCTATACCCTACACTCTATACCATACACTCTACACCCTACACTTTATACCATACACTCTATACCCTACACTCTACACTCTATACCCTACACTCTATACCCTACACTCTACACTCTATACATACACTCTATACCATACATTCTATACCCTACACTCTATAACATAAACTCTATACCATCCACTCTATACCCTACACTCTATACCATACACTCTATACCCTACACTCAACACCCTACACTCTATACCCTACACTCTATACCCTACACTCTACACTCTATACCCTACAATCTATACCCTACACCATACACTCTATACCCTATACTCTATACCCTACACTCTATACCCTACAATCTATACCCTACACTCTACACTCTATACCCTACACTCTATACCCTACACTCTATACCCTAAACTCTACACCCTACACTCTATACCCTACACGCTACACTCTATACCCTACACTCTATACCATACACTCTATACCCTACACACTATACCCTACACTCTATACCCTAAACTCTACACCCTACACTCTATAACATACACTCTATACACTACACTCTATACCCTACAATCTGCACTCTACACCCTACACTCTATACCCTACACTCTATACCCTACACTCTACACTTTATACCCTCCACTCTATACCCTACACTCTATACCCTACACTCTATACCCTACACTCAAAACCATACACTCTATACCCTACACTCTATACCCTACACTCTACACCCTACACTCTATACCCTACACTCTATACTATACACTCTATACCCTACACTCTCTACCCTACAGTCTCTACCCAACACTTTATACCCTACAATCTATACCCTACACTCTATACCCTACACTCTATACCATACACTCTATACCCTACACTCTATACCCTACACTCTATACCCTACACTCTATACCCTACACTCTATAACATACACTCTATACACTACACTCTATACCTTACACTCTATACCCTACAATCTGCACTCTACACCCTACACTTTATACCCTACACTCTATACCCTACACTCTATACCCTACACTCTACACTCTACACTTTATACCCTACACTCTACACTCTATACCCTACACTCTACACTCTATACCCTACACTCTATACCCTACACTCTACACCCTACACTCTATACCCTACACTCTATACCCTACACTCTACACCATACACTCTATACTCTATACTCTACACCATACACTCTATACTCTATACTCTATACCCTACACTCTATACCCTACAATCTATACCCTACACTCTATACCCTACACTCTATACCCTACACTCTATACCATACACTCTATACGCTACACTCTACACTCTACACCCTACACTCTATACCATACACTCTATACCCTACACTCTATACCCTACAATCTCTTACATACACTCTATACACTACACTCTATACCTTACACTCTATACCCTACACTCTATACCCTACACTCTATACTCTATACCCTACAATCTATACCCTACACTCTATACCCTACACTCTACACTCTATACCCTACACTCTATACCATACAATCTATCCCTACACTCTACACTCTATCCCCTTTACTCTATACCCTACACTCTATACCCTACACTCTATACCCTACACTCTATACCATACAATCTATCCCTACACTCTATACTCTATACCCTACAATCTATACCCTACACTCTATACCCTACACTCTATACCCTACACTCTATACCCTACACTCTACACTCTATACCATACACTCTATACCCTACACTCTACACTCTATACCCTACACTCTATACCCTACACTCTACACTCTATACCCTACACTCTATATCATACACTCTATACCCTACACTCTATACCATACACTCTATACCCTACACTCTATACCCTACACTCTACACCCTACACTCTATACCCTACACTCTATACCCTACACTCTATACCCTACACTCTATACTATACACTTTATACCCTACACTCTATACCCTACACTCTACACTCTATACCCTATACTCTATAACATACACTCTATACACTACACTCTATACCTTACACTCTATACCCTACAATCTGCACTCTGCACCCTACACTTTATACACTACACTCTATACCCTACACTCTATACCCTACACTCTATACCATACACTCTACACCCTACACTCTATACCATACACTCTATACCCTACACTCTACACCATACACTCTATACCCTATACCCTACACTATATACCCTACGATCTATACCCTACACTCTATACCCTACACTCTATACCCTACACTTTACACCCTACACTCTATACCCTACACTCTATACCCTACACTCTATACCATACACTCTATACCATACACTCTATACCCTACACTCTATACCCTACACTCTATACCCTAAACTCTACACTCTATAACCTACACTCTATACACTACACTCTATACCTTACACGCTACACTCTACACTCTACAGCCTACACTCTACACTCTAAACTTTATACCCTACACTCTATACCCTACACTCTATACCCTACACTCTACACTTTATACCCTACACTCTATACCCTACACTCTACACACTACATTCTATATTCTACACTCTATACCCTACACTCTATACCATACACTCTACACCATACACTCTATACCCTACACTCTATAACCTACACGCTACACCCTATACCCTACACTCTACACTCTATACCCTACACTCTATACTATACACTCTATACCCTACACTCTATACCCTACACTCTATACCATACACTCTACACTCTATACCCTACACTCTAATCCCTACACTCTACAATCTATACCCTACACTCTATACCCTACACTCTATTCCGTTCACTCTATACCCTGCACTCTACACGCTACACTCTATACCCTTCACTCTATACTATACACTCTATACCCTACACTCTACACTCTCTACCCTACACTCTACACCCTACACTCTATACCATACACTCTATACCCTACACTCTACACTCTATACCCTACAGTCTATACCCTACAGTCTATACCCTACTCTATACCCTACACTCTATACCCTACACTCTTTACCCTACACTCTACACCTTACACTCTATACCTTACACTCTATACCCTACACTCTATACACTACACTCTACACTCTATACCCTACACTCTACACCATACACTCTATAACATACACTATATACCCTATACTCTACACTCTAAACCCTACACTCTATACCATACACTCTACACCCTACACTCTATACCATACACTCTATACCCTACACTCTACACTCTATACCCTACACTCTATACCCTACACTATACACTCTATACCCTACACTCTACACCATACACTCTATACCCTATACTCTATACGCTACACTCTACACTCTATACTCTACAATCTATAACCTAAACTCTATACCCTACACTCTATACCCTACACTCTACACTCTATACTCTACACTCTATACCATACACTCTATACCCTACACTCTACACCATACACTCTATACTCTATACCCTACACTCTATATTCTATACCCTACAATCTATACCCTACACTCTATACCCTACACTCTATACCCTACACTCTACAACATACACTCTATACTCTATACTCTATACCCTACACTCTATACTCTATACCCTACAATCTATACCCTACACTCTATACCCTACACTCTATACCATACACTCTATACCCTACTCTCTACACTCTACACCCTACACTCTATACCATACACTCTATACCCTACACTCTATACCCTACACTCTATACCCTACAATCTCTTACATACACTCTATACACTACACTCTATACCTTACACTCTATACCCTACACTCTATACCATACACTCTATACCATACACTCTACAACCTACACTCTATACCCTAAACTCTACACTCTATACCCTACACTCTATACCCTACACTCTATACCCTACACTCCATACCCTACACTCTATACCATACACTCTATACCCTACACTCTATACCCTATACTCTATACCCTACACTCTATACCCTACACTCTATACCATACACTCTATACCATACACTCTACACCCTACACTTTATACCATACACTCTATACCCTACACTCTACACTCTATACCCTACACTCTATACCCTACACTCTACACTCTATACCATACACTCTATACCTTACACTCTATACCCTACACTCTACACTTTATACCCTACACTCTATACCCTACACTCTACACACTACATTCTATATTCTACACTCTATACCCTACACTCTATACCATACACTCTACACCATACACTCTATACCCTACACTCTATACCCTACACTCTATACTATACACTCTATACCCTACACTCTACACTCTATACCCTACACTCTATACCATACACTCTACACTCTATACCCTACACTCTGATCCCTACACTCTACAATCTATACCCTACAATCTATACCCTACACTCTATACCCTACACTCTACACTCTATTCCGTTCACTCTATACCCTACACTCTACACGCTACACTCTATACCCTACACTCTATACTATAAACTCTATACCCTACACTCTACACTCTCTACCATACACTCTACACCCTACACTCTATACCATACACTCTATACCCTACACTCTATACCATACACTCTATACCCTACACTCTACACTCTATACCCTACACTCTATACCCTACACTATACACTCAATACCCTACACTCTACACCATACACTCTATACCCTATACTCTATACCCTACACTCTACACTCTATACTCTACAATCTATACCCTAAACTCTATACCCTACACTCTATACCCTACACTCTACACTCTATACCCTACACTCTACACCATACACTCTATACCCTACACTCTATACCCTACACTCTACACCCTACACTCTATACCATACACTCTATACCCTACACTCTATACCCTACACTCTATACCCTCCACTCTATACCCTAAACTCTGCACTCTATACCCTACACTCTATAACATACACTCTATACACTACACTCTATACCATACTCTACACTCTATACCCTCCACTCTATACCCTACACTCTATACCATAAACTCTATACCCTACACTCTATACCCTACACTCTATACCCTACACCCTACACTTTATACCCTCCACTCTATACCCTACACTCTATACCCTTCACACTATACCCTACACTCTACACACTACACCCTACACTCTATACCCTACACTCTATACCATACACTCTACACTCTATACCATACACTCTACACTCTATACCCTACACTCTATACCCTACACTCTATACCCTACACTATACACTCTATACCCTACACTCTACACCATACACTCTATACCCTATACTCTATACCCTACGCTCTACACTCTATACCCTACACTCTATACCCTACACTCTATACCCTACACTCTATACCCTACACTCTATACCCTACACTCTACACCCTACACTCTATACCATACACTCTATACCCTACACTCTATACCCTACACTCTATACCCTACACTCTACACTCTATACCCTACACTCTATACCATACACTCTATACCCTACACTCTACACTCTATACCCTACAGTCTATACCCTACAGTCTATACCCTACTCTATACCCTACACTCTATACCCTACACTCTTTACCCTACACTCTACACCTTACACTCTATACCTTACACTCTATACCCTACACTCTATACACTACACTCTACACTCTATACCCTACACTCTACACCATACACTCTATAACATACACTATATACCCTATACTCTACACTCTAAACCCTACACTCTATACCATACACTCTACACCCTACACTCTATACCATACACTCTATACCCTACACTCTACACTCTATACCCTACACTCTATACCCTACACTATACACTCTATACCCTACACTCTACACCATACACTCTATACCCTATACTCTATACACTACACTCTACACTCTATACTCTACAATCTATAACCTAAACTCTATACCCTACACTCTATACCCTACACTCTACACTCTATACTCTACACTCTATACCATACACTCTATACCCTACACTCTACACCATACACTCTATACTCTATACCCTACACTCTATACTCTATACCCTACAATCTATACCCTACACTCTATACCCTACACTCTATACCCTACACTCTACAACATACACTCTATACTCTATACTCTATACCCTACACTCTATACTCTATACCCTACAATCTATACCCTACACTCTATACCCTACACTCTATACCATACACTCTATACCCTACTCTCTACACTCTACACCCTACACTCTATACCATACACTCTATACCCTACACTCTATACCCTACACTCTATACCCTATAATCTCTTACATACACTCTATACACTACACTCTATACCTTACACTCTATACCCTACACTCTATACCATACACTCTATACCATACACTCTACAACCTACACTCTATACCCTAAACTCTACACTCTATACCCTACACTCTATACCCTACACTCTATACCCTACACTCCATACCCTACACTCTATACCATACACTCTATACCCTACACTCTATACCCTATACTCTATACCCTACACTCTATACCCTACACTCTATACCATACACTCTATACCATACACTCTACACCCTACACTTTATACCATACACTCTATACCCTACACTCTACACTCTATACCCTACACTCTATACCCTACACTCTACACTCTATACCATACACTCTATACCTTACACTCTATACCCTACACTCTACACTTTATACCCTACACTCTATACCCTACACTCTACACACTACATTCTATATTCTACACTCTATACCCTACACTCTATACCATACACTCTACACCATACACTCTATACCCTACACTCTATACCCTACACTCTATACTATACACTCTATACCCTACACTCTACACTCTATACCCTACACTCTATACCATACACTCTACACTCTATACCCTACACTCTGATCCCTACACTCTACAATCTATACCCTACAATCTATACCCTACACTCTATACCCTACACTCTACACTCTATTCCGTTCACTCTATACCCTACACTCTACACGCTACACTCTATACCCTACACTCTATACTATAAACTCTATACCCTACACTCTACACTCTCTACCATACACTCTACACCCTACACTCTATACCATACACTCTATACCCTACACTCTATACCATACACTCTATACCCTACACTCTACACTCTATACCCTACACTCTATACCCTACACTATACACTCAATACCCTACACTCTACACCATACACTCTATACCCTATACTCTATACCCTACACTCTACACTCTATACTCTACAATCTATACCCTAAACTCTATACCCTACACTCTATACCCTACACTCTACACTCTATACCCTACACTCTACACCATACACTCTATACCCTACACTCTATACCCTACACTCTACACCCTACACTCTATACCATACACTCTATACCCTACACTCTATACCCTACACTCTATACCCTCCACTCTATACCCTAAACTCTGCACTCTATACCCTACACTCTATAACATACACTCTATACACTACACTCTATACCATACTCTACACTCTATACCCTCCACTCTATACCCTACACTCTATACCATAAACTCTATACCCTACACTCTATACCCTACACTCTATACCCTACACCCTACACTTTATACCCTCCACTCTATACCCTACACTCTATACCCTTCACACTATACCCTACACTCTACACACTACACCCTACACTCTATACCCTACACTCTATACCATACACTCTACACTCTATACCATACACTCTACACTCTATACCCTACACTCTATACCCTACACTCTATACCCTACACTATACACTCTATACCCTACACTCTACACCATACACTCTATACCCTATACTCTATACCCTACGCTCTACACTCTATACCCTACACTCTATACCCTACACTCTATACCCTACACTCTATACCCTACACTCTACACCCTACACTCTATACCATACACTCTATACCCTACACTCTATACCCTACACTCTATACCCTACACTCTACACTCTATACCCTACACTCTATACCATACACTCTATACCCTACACTCTATACCCTAAACTCTACACTTCATACCCTACACTCTATAACATACACTCTATACACTACACTCTATACCTTACACTCTACACCCTACACTCTATACCATACACTATATACCCTACACTCTACACTCTATACCCTACACTCTATACCTTACACTCTATACCCTACACTCTATACCGTACATTCTATACCCTACACTCTATACCCTACACTCTACACTCTATACCCTACACTCTATACCTTACACTCTACACCCTACACTCTATACCCTACACTCTATACCCTACACTCTATACCCTACACTCTACACTCTATACCCTACACTCTATACCATACACTCTATACCCTACACTCTATACCCTAAACTCTACACCCTACACTCTATACCCTACACGCTACACTTTATACCCTACACTCTACACCCTACACTCTACACTCTATACCCTACACTCTATAATCTACACTCTATACCCTACACTCTACACCCTACACCCCACACTCTATACCATACATTCTATACCCTACACTCTACACTCTATACCCTACACTCTATACCCTACACTCTACACCCTACACTCTATACCATACACTCTATACCCTACACTCTATACCCTACACTCTATACCCTACACTCTACACTCTATACCCTACACTCTATACCATACACTCTACACCCTACACTCTATACCATACACTCTATACACTACACTCTACACTCTATACCCTACACTCTACACCCTACACTCTATATCATACACTCTATACCCTACACTCTATACCCTACACTCTATACCCTACACTCTACACCCTACACTCTATACCATACACTCTATACCCTACACTCTATACCCTACACTCTATACCCTACACTCTATACCCTACACTCTACACTCTATACCCTACACTCTATACCATACACTCTACACCCTACACTCTATACCATACACTCTATACACTACACTCTACACTATATACCCTACACTCTATACCCTACACTCTAGACTCTATACCCTACACTCTATATCATACACTCTATACCCTAAACTCTACACCCTACACTCTATACCTTACACTCTATACCCTACACTCTACACTCTATACCCTACACTCTATACCCTACACTATATACTCTATACCCTACACTCTATATCATACACTCTATACCCTACACTCTATACCCTACACTCTACACTCTATACCCTACACTCTATTCCCTACACTCTACACTCTATACCCTACACTCTATACCGTACATTCTATACCCTACACTCTATACCCTACACTCTACACTCTATACCCTACACTCTATACCTTACACTCTACACCCTACACTCTATACCCTACACTCTATACCCTACACTCTATACCCTACACTCTATACCCTACACTCTACACTCTATACCCTACACTCTATACCATACACTCTATACCCTACACTCTATACCCTAAACTCTACACCCTATACTCTATACCCTACACGCTACACTTTATACCCTACACTCTACACCCTACACTCTACACTCTATACCCTACACTCTATAATCTACACTCTATACCCTACACTCTACACCCTACACCCCACACTCTATACCATACATTCTATACCCTACATTCTACACTCTATACCCTACACTCTATACCCTACAATCTATACCCTACACTCTATACCCTACACTCTACACCCTACACTATATACCCTACACTCTATACCATACACTCTATACCCTACACTCTATACCCTACACTCTATACCATACACTCTACACTCTATATCCTACACTCTATACCTTACACTCTACACTCTATACCCTACACTCTATACCCTACACTCTATACCCTACACTCTACACCCTACACTCTATTCCGTACACTATATACCCTACACTCTATACCATACACTCTATACCCTACACTCTATACCCTACACTCTATACCATACACTCTACACTCTATATCCTACACTCTATACCTTACACTCTACACTCTATACCCTACACTCTATACCCTACACTCTATACCCTACACTCTACACCCTACACTCTATTCCGTACACTCTATACCCTACACTCTATACCCTACACGCTACACCCTACATTCTATACCCTACACTCTATACCCTACACTCTATACCCTACACTCTACACTCTATACCATACACTCTATACCCTACACTCTACACTCTATACCCTACACTCTATACCCTACACTCTAGACTCTATACCCTACACTCTATATCATACACTCTATACCCTACACTCTATACCATACACTTTATACCCTACACTCTATACCCTACACTCTACACTCTATACCCTACACTCTATACCCTACACGCTATACCCTACACTCTATACCCTACACTCTATACCCTACACTCTATACTATACACTCTATACCCTACACTCTATACCCTACACTGTATACCCTACACTCTACACTCTATACCCTACACTCTATAACATACACTCTATACACTACACTCTATACCTTACACTCTATACCCTACAATCTGCACTCTACACCCTACACTTTATACCCTACACTTTATACCCTACACTCTATACCCTACACTCTATACCCTACACTCTACACCCTACACTCTATACCCTACACTCTATACTATACACTCTATACCCTACACTCTCTACCCTACAGTCTCTACACTACACTTTATACCCTACACTCTATACCCTACACTCTATACCCTACACTCTATACCCTACACTCTATATCCTACACTCTATACCATACACTCTATACCCTACACTCTATACCCTACACTCTATACCCTACACTCTATACCCTAAACTCTACACTCTATACCCTACAGTCTATAACATACACTCTATACACTACACTCTATACCTTGCACTCTATACCCTACAATCTGCACTCTACACCCTACACTTTATACCCTACACTCTATACCCTACACTCTATACCCTACACTCTACACTCTACACTTTATACCCTACACTCTATACCCTACACTCTACACTCTATACCCTACACTCTACACTCTATACCCTACACTCTATACCATACACTCTACACCCTACACTCTATACCCTACACTCTATACCCTACACTCTATACCCTACACTCTATACCCTACACTCTACACCATACACTCTATACTCTATACTCTATACCCTACACTGTATACCCTACAATCTATACTCTACACTCTATACCCTACACTCTATACCCTACACTCTATACCCTACACTCTACACTCTATACCATACACTCTATACCCTACACTCTACACTCTATACCCTACACTCTATTCCCTACACTCTACACTCTATACCCTACACTCTATATCATACACTCTATACCCTACACTCTATACCATACACTCTATACCCTACACTCTATACCCTACACTCTACACCCTACACTCTATACCCTACACTCTATACCCTACACTCTATACCCTACACTCTATACTATACACTCTATACCCTACACTCTATACCCTACACTCTATACCCTACACTCTACACTCTATACCCTACACTCTATAACATACACTCTATACACTCCCCTTTATACCTTACACTCTATACCCTACAATCTGCACTCTACACCCTACACTTTATACCCTACACTCTATACCCTACACTCTATACCCTACACTCTACACCCTACACTCTATACCCTACACTCTATACTATACACTCTATACCCTACACTCTCTACCCTACAGTCTCTACCCTACACTTTATACCCTACAATCTATACCCTACACTCTATACCCTACACTCTATACCCTACACTCTATACCATACACTCTATACCCTACACTCTATACCCTACACTCTATACCCTACACTCTATAACATACACTCTATACACTACACTCTATACCTTACACTCTATACCCTACAATCTGCACTCTACACCCTACACTTTATACCCTACACTCTATACCCTACACTCTATACCCTACACTCTACACTCTACACTTTATACCCTACACTCTACACTCTATACCCTACACTCTACACTCTATACCCTACACTCCATACCCTACACTCTATACCATACACTCTATACCCTACACTCTATACCCTATACTCTATACCCTACACTCTATACCCTACACTCTATACCATACACTCTATACCATACACTCTACACCCTACACTTTATACCATACACTCTATACCCTACAGTCTACACTCTATACCCTACACTCTATACCCTACACTCTACACTCTATACATACACTCTATACCATACATTCTATACCCTACACTCTATAACATAAACTCTATACCATCCACTCTATACCCTACACTCTATACCATACACTCTATACCCTACACTCAACACCCTACACTCTATACCCTACACTCTATACCCTACACTCTACACTCTATACCCTACAATCTATACCCTACACCATACACTCTATACAATATACTCTATACCCTACACTCTACACTCTATACCCTACAATCTATACCCTACACTCTATACCCTACACTCTATACCCTACACTCTACACTCTATACCCTACACTCTATACCCTACACTCTATACCCTAAACTCTACACCCTACACTCTATACCCTACACGCTACACTCTATACCCTACACTCTATACCCTACACTCTATACCATACACTCTATACCCTACACACTACACCCTACACTCTATACCCTAAACTCTACACCCTACACTCTATAACATACACTCTATACACTACACTCTATACCCTACAATCTGCACTCTACACCCTACACTCTATACCCTACACTCTATACCCTACACTCTACACTTTATACCCTACACTCTATACCCTACACTCTATACCCTACACTCTATACCCTACACTCAAAACCATACACTCTATACCCTACACTCTATACCCTACACTCTACACCCTACACTCTATACCCTACACTCTATACTATACACTCTATACCCTACACTCTCTACCCTACAGTCTCTACCCTACACTTTATACCCTACAATCTATACCCTACACTCTATACCCTACACTCTATACCATACACTCTATACCCTACACTCTATACCCTACACTCTATACCCTACACTCTATACCCTACACTCTATAACATACACTCTATACACTACACTCTATACCTTACACTCTATACCCTACAATCTGCACTCTACACCCTACACTTTATACCCTACACTCTATACCCTACACTATATACCCTACACTCTACACTCTACACTTTATACCCTACACTCTACACTCTATACCCTACACTCTACACTCTATACCCTACACTCTATACTATACACTCTATACCCTACACTCTATACCCTACACTCTATACCATACACTCTACACTCTATACCCTACACTCTATACCATACAATCTATCCCTACACTCTACACTCTATACCCTACACTCTATACCCTACACTCTATACCCTACACTCTATACCCTACACTCTACACCATACACTCTATACTCTATACTCTATACCCTACACTCTATACTCTATACCCTACAATCTATACCCTACACTCTATACCCTACACTCTATACCCTACACTCTATACCCTACACTCTACACTCTATACCATACACTCTATACCCTACACTCTACACTCTATACCCTACACTCTATACCCTACACTCTACACTCTATACCCTACACTCTATATCATACACTCTATACCCTACACTCTATACCATACACTCTATACCATACACTCTATACCCTACACTCTACACCCTACACTCTATACCCTACACTCTATACCCTACATATACCCTACACTCTATACCCTACACTCTACACCCTACACTCTATACCCTACACTCTATACCCTACACTCTATACCCTACACTCTATACTATACACTCTATACCCTACACTCTATACCCTACACTCTACACTCTATACCCTATACTCTATAACATACACTCTATACACTACACTCTATACCTTACACTCTATACCCTACAATCTGCACTCTACACCCTACACTTTATACACTACACTCTATACCCTACACTCTATACCCTACACTCTATACCATACACTCTACACCCTACACTCTATACCATACACTCTATACCCTACACTCTACACCATACACTCTATACCCTATACCCTACACTATATACCCTACGATCTATACCCTACACTCTATACCCTACACTCTATACCCTACACTTTACACCCTACACTCTATACCCTACACTCTATACCCTACACTCTATACCATACACTCTATACCATACACTCTATACCCTACACTCTATACCCTACACTCTATACCCTAAACTCTACACTCTATAACCTACACTCTATACACTACACTCTATACCTTACACGCTACACTCTACACTCTACAGCCTACACTCTACACTCTAAACTTTATACCCTACACTCTATACCCTACATTCTATACCCTACACTCTACACTTTATACCCTACACTCTATACCCTACACTCTACACACTACATTCTATATTCTACACTCTATACCCTACACTCTATACCATACACTCTACACCATACACTCTATACCCTACACTCTATAACCTACACGCTACACCCTATACCCTACACTCTACACTCTATACCCTACACTCTATACTATACACTCTATACCCTACACTCTATACCCTACACTCTATACCATACACTCTACACTCTATACCCTACACTCTAATCCCTACACTCTACAATCTATACCCTACACTCTATACCCTACACTCTATTCCGTTCACTCTATACCCTGCACTCTACACGCTACACTCTATACCCTTCACTCTATACTATACACTCTATACCCTACACTCTACACTCTATACCCTACAGTCTATACCCTACAGTCTATACCCTACTCTATACCCTACACTCTATACCCTACACTCTTTACCCTACGCTCTACACCTTACACTCTATACCTTACACTCTATACCCTACACTCTATACCCTACACTCTACACTCTATACCCTACACTCTACACCATACACTCTATAACATACACTATATACCCTACACTCTACACTCTAAACCCTACACTCTATACCATACACTCTACACCCTACACTCTATACCATACACTCTATACCCTACACTCTACACTCTATACCCTACACTCTATACCCTACACTATACACTCTATACCCTACACTCTACACCATACACTCTATACTCTATACGCTACACTCTACACTCTATACTCTACAATCTATACCCTAAACTCTATACCCTACACTCTATACCCTACACTCTACACTCTATACTCTACACTCTATACCATACACTCTATACCCTACACTCTACACCATACACTCTATACTCTATACTCTATACCCTACACTCTATACTCTATACCCTACAATCTATACCCTACACTCTATACCCTACACTCTATACCCTACACTCTACAACATACACTCTATACTCTATACTCTATACCCTACACTCTATACTCTATACCCTACAATCTATACCCTACACTCTATACCCTACACTCTATACCATACACTCTATACCCTACACTCTACACTCTACACCCTACACTCTATACCATACACTCTATACCCTACACTCTATACCCTACACTCTATACCCTACACTCTATACCCTACAATCTCTTACATACACTCTATACACTACACTCTATACCTTACACTCTATACCCTACACTCTATACCATACACTCTATACCATACACTCTACACCCTACACTCTATACCCTAAACTCTACACTCTATACCCTACACTCTATACCCTACACTCTATACCCTACACTCCATACCCTACACTCTATACCATACACTCTATACCCTACACTCTATACCCTATACTCTATACCCTACACTCTATACCCTACACTCTATACCATACACTCTATACCATACACTCTACACCCTACACTTTATACCATACACTCTATACCCTACACTCTACACTCTATACCCTACACTCTATACCCTACACTCTACACTCTATACCATACACTCTATACCTTACACTCTATACCCTACACTCTACACTTTATACCCTACACTCTATACCCTACACTCTACACACTACATTCTATATTCTACACTCTATACCCTACACTCTATATCATACACTCTACACCATACACTCTATACCCTACACTCTATACCCTACACTCTATACTATACACTCTATACCCTACACTCTACACTCTATACCCTACACTCTATACCCTACACTCTGATCCCTACACTCTACAATCTATACCCTACAATCTATACCCTACACTCTATACCCTACACTCTACACTCTATTCCGTTCACTCTATACCCTACACTCTACACGCTACACTCTATACCCTACACTCTATACTATAAACTCTATACCCTACACTCTACACTCTCTACCATACACTCTACACCCTACACTCTATACCATACACTCTATACCCTACACTCTATACCATACACTCTATACCCTACACTCTACACTCTATACCCTACACTCTATACCCTACACTATACACTCAATACCCTACACTCTACACCATACACTCTATACCCTATACTCTATACCCTACACTCTACACTCTATACTCTACAATCTATACCCTAAACTCTATACCCTACACTCTATACCCTACACTCTACACTCTATACCCTACACTCTATACCATACACTCTATACCCTACACTCTATACCCTACACTCTACACCCTGCACTCTATACCATACACTTTATACCCTACACTCTATACCCTACACTCTATACCCTCCACTCTATACCCTAAACTCTACACTCTATACCCTACACTCTATAACATACACTCTATACACTACACTCTATACCTTACTCTACACTCTATACCCTCCACTCTATACCCTACACTCTATACCATAAACTCTATACCCTACACTCTATACCCTACACTCTATACCCTACACCCTACACTTTATACCCTCCACTCTATACCCTACACTCTATACCCTTCACACTATACCCTACACTCTACACACTACACCCTACACTCTATACCCTACACTCTATACCATACACTCTACACTCTATACCATACACTCTACACTCTATACCCTACACTCTATACCCTACACTCTATACCCTACACTCTATACCCTACACTATACACTCTATACCCTACACTCTACACCATACACTCTATACCCTATACTCTATACCCTACGCTCTACACTCTATACCCTACACTCTATACCCTACACTCTATACCCTACACTCTATACCCTACACTCTATACCCTACACTCTACACCCTACACTCTATACCATACACTCTATACCCTACACTCTATACCCTACACTCTATACCCTACACTCTACACTCTATACCCTACACTCTATACCATACACTCTATACCCTACACTCTATACCCTAAACTCTACACTTCATACCCTACACTCTATAACATACACTCTATACACTACACTCTATACCTTACACTCTACACCCTGCACTCTATACCATACACTATATACCCTACACTCTACACTCTATACCCTACACTCTATACCTTACACTCTATACCCTACACTCTATACCGTACATTCTATACCCTACACTCTATACCCTACACTCTACACTCTATACCCTACACTCTATACCTTACACTCTACACCCTACACTCTATACCCTACACTCTATACCCTACACTCTATACCCTACACTCTACACTCTATACCCTACACTCTATACCATACACTCTATACCCTACACTCTATACCCTAAACTCTACACCCTACACTCTATACCCTACACGCTACACTTTATACCCTACACTCTACACCCTACACTCTATACCCTACACTCTATAATCTACACTCTATACCCTACACTCTACACCCTACACCCCACACTCTATACCATACATTCTATACCCTACACTCTACACTCTATACCCTACACTCTATACCCTACACTCTATACCCTACACTCTATTCCATACACTCTATACGCTACACTCTACACTCTACACCCTACACTCTATACCATACACTCTATACCCTACACTCTATACCCTACACTCTATACCATACACTCTATACCCTACACTCTATACCCTACACTCTACACTCTATACCATACACTCTATACCCTACACTCTATACCCTACACTCTATACCCTACACTCTACACTCTATACCCTACACTCTATACCATACACTCTACACCCTACACTCTATACCATACACTCTATACACTACACTCTACACTCTATACCCTACACTCTACACCCTACACTCTATATCATACACTCTATACCCTACACTCTATACCCTACACTCTATACCCTACACTCTACACCCTACACTCTATACCATACACTCTGTACCCTACACTCTATACCCTACACTCTATACCCTACACTCTATACCCTACACTCTACACTCTATACCCTACACTCTATACCATACACTCTACACCCTACACTCTATACCATACACTCTATGCACTACACTCTACACTATATACCCTACACTCTATACCCTACACTCTAGACTCTATACCCTACACTCTATATCATACACTCTATACCCTAAACTCTACACCCTACACTCTATACCTTACACTCTATACCCTACACTCTACACTCTATACCCTACACTCTATACCCTACACTATATACTCTATACCCTACATTCTATATCATACACTCTATACCCTACACTCTATACCCTACACTCTACACTCTATACCCTACACTCTATTCCCTACACTCTACACTCTATACCCTACACTCTATATCATACACTCTATACCCTACACTCTATACCCTACACGCTATACCCTACACTCTATACCCTACACTCTATACCCTACACTCTATAGCCCAACACTCTATACCCTACAATCTATACCCTACACTCTATACCCTACACTCTACACCCTACACTATATACCCTACACTCTATACCATACACTCTATACCCTACACTCTATACCATACACTCTACACTCTATATCCTACACTCTATACCTTACACTCTACACTCTATACCCTACACTCTATACCCTACACTCTATACCCTACACTCTACACCCTACACTCTATTCCGTACACTCTATACCCTACACTCTATACCCTACACGCTACACCCTACATTCTATACCCTACACTCTATACTATACACTCTATACCCTACACTCTCTACCCTACACACTATACCCTACAATCTAAACCCTACACTCTATACCCTACACTCTATACCCTACACTCTACACTCTATACCATACACTCTATACCCTACACTCTACACTCTATACCCTACACTCTATACCCTACACTCTAGACTCTATACCCTACACTCTATATCATACACTCTATACCCTACACTCTATACCATACACTTTATACCCTACACTCTATACCCTACACTCTACACCCTACACTCTATACCCTACACTCTATACCCTACACGCTATACCCTACACTCTATACCCTACACTCTATACCCTACACTCTATACTATACACTCTATACCCTACACTCTATACCCTACACTGTATACCCTACACTCTACACTCTATACCCTACACTCTATAACATACACTCTATACACTACACTCTATACCTTACACTCTATACCCTACAATCTGCACTCTACACCCTACACTTTATACCCTACACTTTATACCCTACACTCTATACCCTACACTCTATACCCTACACTCTACACCCTACACTCTATACCCTACACTCTATACTATACACTCTATACCCTACACTCTCTACCCTACAGTCTCTACCCTACACTTTATACCCTACACTCTATACCCTACACTCTATACCCTACACTCTATACCCTACACTCTATATCCTACACTCTATACCATACACTCGATACCCTACACTCTATACCCTACACTCTATACCCTACACTCTATACCCTAAACTCTACACTCTATACCCTACAGTCTATAACATACACTCTATACACTACACTCTATACCTTGCACTCTATACCCTACAATCTGCACTCTACACCCTACACTTTATACCCTACACTCTATACCCTACACTCTATACCCTACACTCTACACTCTACAATTTATACCCTACACTCTATACCCTACACTCTACACTCTATACCCTACACTCTACACTCTATACCCTACACTCTATACCATACACTCTACACCCTACACTCTATACCCTACACTCTATACCCTACACTCTATACCCTACACTCTATACCCTACACTCTACACCATACACTCTATACTCTATACTCTATACCCTACACTGTATACCCTACAATCTATACTCTACACTCTATACCCTACACTCTATACCCTACACTCTATACCCTACACTCTACACTCTATACCATACACTCTATACCCTACACTCTACACTCTATACCCTACACTCTATTCCCTACACTCTACACTCTATACCCTACACTCTATATCATACACTCTATACCCTACACTCTATACCATACACTCTATACCCTACACTCTATACCCTACACTCTACACCCTACACTCTATACCCTACACTCTATACCCTACACTCTATACCCTACACTCTATACCCTACACTCTATACCCTACACTCTATAACATACACTCTATACACTACACTCTATACCTTACACTCTATACCCTACAATCTGCACTCTACACCCTACACTTTATACCCTACACTCTATACCCTACACTCTATACCCTACACTCTACACTCTACACTTTATACCCTACACTCTACACTCTATACCCTACACTCTACACTCTATACCCTACACTCCACACCCTACACTCTATACCATACACTCTATACCCTACACTCTATACCCTATACTCTATACCCTACACTCTATACCCTACACTCTATACCATACACTCTATACCATACACTCTACACCCTACACTTTATACCATACACTCTATACCCTACACTCTACACTCTATACCCTACACTCTATACCCTACACTCTACACTCTATACATACACTCTATACCATACATTCTATACCCTACACTCTATAACATAAACTCTATACCATCCACTCTATACCCTACACTCTATACCATACACTCTATACCCTACACTCAACACCCTACACTCTATACCCTACACTCTATACCCTACACTCTACACTCTATACCCTACAATCTATACCCTACACCATACACTCTATACCCTATACTCTATACCCTACACTCTACACTCTATACCCTACAATCTATACCCTACACTCTATACCCTACACTCTATACCCTACACTCTACACTCTATACCCTACACTCTATACCCTACACTCTATACCCTAAACTCTACACCCTACACTCTATACCCTACACGCTACACTCTATACCCTACACTCTATACCCTACACTCTATACCATACACTCTATACCCTACACACTATACCCTACACTCTATACCCTAAACTCTACACCCTACACTCTATAACATACACTCTATACACTACACTCTATACCCTACAATCTGCACTCTACACCCTACACTCTATACCCTACACTCTATACCCTACACTCTACACTTTATACCCTACACTCTATACCCTACACTTTATACCCTACACTCTATACCCTACACTCAAAACCATACACTCTATACCCTACACTCTATACCCTACACTCTACACCCTACACTCTATACCCTACACTCTATACTATACACTCTATACCCTACACTCTCTACCCTACAGTCTCTACCCTACACTTTATACCCTACAATCTATACCCTACACTCTATACCCTACACTCTATATCCTACACTCTATACCCTACACTCTATACCCTACACTCTATAACATACACTCTATACACTACACTCTATACCTTACACTCTATACCCTACAATCTGCACTCTACACCCTACACTTTATACCCTACACTCTATACCCTACACTCTATACCCTACACTCTACACTCTACACTTTATACCCTACACTCTACACTCTATACCCTACACTCTACACTCTATACCCTACACTCTATACCATACACTCTACACCCTACACTCTATACCCTACACTCTATACCCTACACTCTATACCCTACACTCTATACCCTACACTCTACACCATACACTCTATACTCTATAATCTATACCCTACACTCTATACCCTACAATCTATACCCTACACTCTATACCCTACACTCTATACCCTACACTCTATACCATACACTCTATACCCTACACTCTACACTCTACACCCTACACTCTATACCATACACTCTATACCCTACACTCTATACCCTACAATCTCTTACATACACTCTATGCACTACACTCTATACCTTACACTCTATACCCTACACTCTATACCATACACTCCATACCATACACTCTACACCCTACACTCTATACCCTAAACTCCACACTCTATACCCTACACTCTATACCCTACACTCTAATCCCTACACTCTACACTCTATACCCTACACTCCATACCCTACACTCTATACCATACACTCTATACCCTACACTCTATACCCTATACTCTATACCCTACACTCTATACCCTACACTCTATACCATACACTCTATACCATACACTCTACACCCTACACTTTATACCATACACTCTATACCCTACACTCCACACTCTATACCCTACACTCTATACCCTACACTCTACACTCTATACCATACACTCTATACCATACATTCTATAACCTACACTCTCTACCATAAACTCTATACCATACACTCTATACCCTACACTCTATACCATACACTCTATACCCTACACTCAACACCCTACACTCTATACCCTACACTCTATACCCTACACTCTACACCCTACACTCTATACCCTACACCATACACTCTATACCCTATACTCTATACCCTACATTCTACACTCTATACCCTACAATCTATACCCTACACTCTATACCCTACACTCTATACCCTACACTCTACACTCTATACCCTACACTCTATACCCTACACTCTATACCCTAAACTCTATACCCTACACGCTACACTCTATACCATACACTCTATACCCTACACTCTATACCATACACTTTATATCCTACACACTATACTCTACACTCTATACCCTAAACTCTACACCCTACACTCTATAACATACACTCTATACACTACACTCTATACCCTACAATCTGCACTCTACACCCTACACTCTATACCCTACACTCTATACCCTACACTCTACACTTTATACCCTACACTCTATACCCTACACTCTATACCCTACACTCAAAACCATACACTCTACACCCTACACTCTATACCCTACACTCTATACCCTACACTCTATACCCTACACTCTATACCCTACACTATACACTCTATACCCTACACTCTACACCATACACTCTATACTCTATACCCTACACTCTATACTCTATACCCTACAATCTATACCCTACACTCTATACCCTACACTCTACACTCTATACCCTACACTCTATACCATACAATCTATCCCTACACTCTACACTCTATACCCTACACTCTATACCCTACACTCTATACCCTACACTCTATACCCTACACTCTACACCATACACTCTATACTCTATACCCTACACTCTATACTCTATACCCTACAATCTATACCCTACACTCTATACCCTACACTCTATACCCTACACTCTATACCCTACACTCTACACTCTATACCATACACTCTATACCCTACACTCTACACTCTATACCCTACACGCTATACCCTACACTCTACACTCTATACCCTACACTCTATATCATACACTCTATACCCTACACTCTATACCATACACTCTATACCCTACACTCTATACCCTACACTCTACACCCTACACTCTATACCCTACACTCTATACCCTACACTCTATACCCTACACTCTATACTATACACTCTATACCCTACACTCTATACCCTACACTCTACACTCTATACCCTATACTCTATAACATACACTCTATACACTACACTCTATACCTTACACTCTATACCCTACAATCTGCACTCTACACCCTACACTTTATACACTACACTCTATACCCTACACTCTGTACCCTACACTCTATACCCTACACTCTACACCCTACACTCTATACCCTACACTCTATACTATACACTATATACCCTACACTCTCTACCCTACAGTCTATACCCTACACTCTATACCCTACACTCTATACCCTACACTATACACTCTATACCCTACACTCTACACCATACACTCTATACTCTATACCCTACACTCTATACTCTATACCCTACAATCTATACCCTACACTCTATACCCTACACTCTACACTCTATACCCTAAACTCTATACCATACACTCTATCCCTACACTCTACACTCTATACCCTACACTCTATACCCTACACTCTATACCCTACACTCTACACCATACACTCTATACTCTATACCCTACACTCTATACTCTATTCCCTACAATCTATACCCTACACTCTATACCCTAAACTCTATACCCTACACTCTATACCCTACACTCTACACTCTATACCATACACTCTATACCCTACACTCTACACTCTATACCCTACACTCTACACTCTATACCCTACACTCTATATCATACACTCTATACCCTACACTCTATACCATACACTCTATACCCTACACTCTATACCCTACACTCTACACCCTACACTCTATACCCTACACTCTATACCCTACACTCTATACCCTACACTCTATACTATACACTCTATACCCTACACTCTATACCCTACACTCTATACCCTACACTCTACACTCTATACCCTACACTCTATAACATACACTCTATACACTACACTCTATACCTTACACTCTATACCCTACAATCTGCACTCTACACCCTACACTTTATACCCTACACTCTATACCCTAAACTCTATACCCTACACTCTATACCCTACACTATACACCCTACACTCTATACCCTACACTCTATACTATACACTCTATACCCTACACTCTCTACCCTACAGTCTCTACCCTACACTTTATACCCCACAATCTATACCCTACACTCTATACCCTACACTCTATACCCTACACTCTATACCATACACTCTATACCCTACACTCTATACCCTACACTCTATACCCTACACTCTATAACATACACTCTATACACTACACTCTATACCCTACATTCTGCACTCTACACCCTACACTTTATACCCTACACTCTATACCCTACACTCTATACTCTACACTCTACACTTTATACCCTACACTCTACACTCTATACCCTACACTCTATACCCTATACTCTATACCCTACACTCTATACCCTACACTCTATACCATACACTCTATACCATACACTATACACCCTACACTTTATACCATACACTCTATACCCTACACTCTACACTCTATACCCTACACTCTATACCCTACACTCTACACTCTATACCATACACTCTATACCATACATTCTATACCCTACACTCTATACCATACACTCTATACCCTACACTCTATACCATACACTCTATACCCTACACTCAACACCCTACACTCTATACCCTACACTCTACACTCTATACCCTACACTCTATACCCTACACCATACACCATACACTCTATACCCTATATTCTATACCCTACACTCTACACTCTATACCCTACAATCTATATCCTACACTCTATACCCTACACTCTACACTCTATACCCTACACTCTATACCATACACTCTATACCCTACACTCTACACCCTACACTCTATACCCTACACGCTACACTCTATACCCTACACTCTATACCCTACACTCTATACCATACACTCTATACCCTACACACTATACCCTACACTCTATACCCTAAACTCTACACCCTACACTCTATAACATACACTCTATACACTACACTCTATACCCTACAATCTGCACTCTACACCCTACACTCTATACCCTATACACTACACTTTATACCCTACACTCTATACCATACACTCTTTACCCTACACTCTACACCATACACTCTATACTCTATACCCTACACTCTATACTCTATACCCTACAATCTATACCCTACACTCTATACCCTACACTCTATACCCTACACTCTACAACATACACTCTATACTCTATACTCTATACCCTACACTCTATACTCTATACCCTACAATCTATACCCTACACTCTATACCCTACACTCTATACCATACACTCTATACCCTACTCTCTACACTCTACACCCTACACTCTATACCATACACTCTATACCCTACACTCTATACCCTACACTCTATACCCTACAATCTCTTACATACACTCTATACACTACACTCTATACCTTACACTCTATACCCTACACTCTATACCATACACTCTATACCATACACTCTACAACCTACACTCTATACCCTAAACTCTACACTCTATACCCTACACTCTATACCCTACACTCTATACCCTACACTCCATACCCTACACTCTATACCATACACTCTATACCCTACACTCTATACCCTATACTCTATACCCTACACTCTATACCCTACACTCTATACCATACACTCTATACCATACACTCTACACCCTACACTTTATACCATACACTCTATACCCTACACTCTACACTCTATACCCTACACTCTATACCCTACACTCTACACTCTATACCATACACTCTATACCTTACACTCTATACCCTACACTCTACACTTTATACCCTACACTCTATACCCTACACTCTACACACTACATTCTATATTCTACACTCTATACCCTACACTCTATACCATACACTCTACACCATACACTCTATACCCTACACTCTATACCCTACACTCTATACTATACACTCTATACCCTACACTCTACACTCTATACCCTACACTCTATACCATACACTCTACACTCTATACCCTACACTCTGATCCCTACACTCTACAATCTATACCCTACAATCTATACCCTACACTCTATACCCTACACTCTACACTCTATTCCGTTCACTCTATACCCTACACTCTACACTCTACACTCTATACCCTACACTCTATACTATAAACTCTATACCCTACACTCTACACTCTCTACCATACACTCTACACCCTACACTCTATACCATACACTCTATACCCTACACTCTATACCATACACTCTATACCCTACACTCTACACTCTATACCCTACACTCTATACCCTACACTATACACTCAATACCCTACACTCTACACCATACACTCTATACCCTATACTCTATACCCTACACTCTACACTCTATACTCTACAATCTATACCCTAAACTCTATACCCTACACTCTATACCCTACACTCTACACTCTATACCCTACACTCTACACCATACACTCTATACCCTACACTCTATACCCTACACTCTACACCCTACACTCTATACCATACACTCTATACCCTACACTCTATACCCTACACTCTATACCCTCCACTCTATACCCTAAACTCTGCACTCTATACCCTACACTCTATAACATACACTCTATACACTACACTCTATACCATACTCTACACTCTATACCCTCCACTCTATACCCTACACTCTATACCATAAACTCTATACCCTACACTCTATACCCTACACTCTATACCCTACACCCTACACTTTATACCCTCCACTCTATACCCTACACTCTATACCCTTCACACTATACCCTACACTCTACACACTACACCCTACACTCTATACCCTACACTCTATACCATACACTCTACACTCTATACCATACACTCTACACTCTATACCCTACACTCTATACCCTACACTCTATACCCTACACTATACACTCTATACCCTACACTCTACACCATACACTCTATACCCTATACTCTATACCCTACGCTCTACACTCTATACCCTACACTCTATACCCTACACTCTATACCCTACACTCTATACCCTACACTCTACACCCTACACTCTATACCATACACTCTATACCCTACACTCTATACCCTACACTCTATACCCTACACTCTACACTCTATACCCTACACTCTATACCATACACTCTATACCCTACACTCTATACCCTAAACTCTACACTTCATACCCTACACTCTATAACATACACTCTATACACTACACTCTATACCTTACACTCTACACCCTACACTCTATACCATACACTATATACCCTACACTCTACACTCTATACCCTACACTCTATACCTTACACTCTATACCCTACACTCTATACCGTACATTCTATACCCTACACTCTATACCCTACACTCTACACTCTATACCCTACACTCTATACCTTACACTCTACACCCTACACTCTATACCCTACACTCTATACCCTACACTCTATACCCTACACTCTACACTCTATACCCTACACTCTATACCATACACTCTATACCCTACACTCTATACCCTAAACTCTACACCCTACACTCTATACCCTACACGCTACACTTTATACCCTACACTCTACACCCTACACTCTACACTCTATACCCTACACTCTATAATCTACACTCTATACCCTACACTCTACACCCTACACCCCACACTCTATACCATACATTCTATACCCTACACTCTACACTCTATACCCTACACTCTATACCCTACACTCTACACCCTACACTCTATACCATACACTCTATACCCTACACTCTATACCCTACACTCTATACCCTACACTCTACACTCTATACCCTACACTCTATACCATACACTCTACACCCTACACTCTATACCATACACTCTATACACTACACTCTACACTCTATACCCTACACTCTACACCCTACACTCTATATCATACACTCTATACCCTACACTCTATACCCTACACTCTATACCCTACACTCTACACCCTACACTCTATACCATACACTCTATACCCTACACTCTATACCCTACACTCTATACCCTACACTCTATACCCTACACTCTACACTCTATACCCTACACTCTATACCATACACTCTACACCCTACACTCTATACCATACACTCTATACACTACACTCTACACTATATACCCTACACTCTATACCCTACACTCTAGACTCTATACCCTACACTCTATATCATACACTCTATACCCTAAACTCTACACCCTACACTCTATACCTTACACTCTATACCCTACACTCTACACTCTATACCCTACACTCTATACCCTACACTATATACTCTATACCCTACACTCTATATCATACACTCTATACCCTACACTCTATACCCTACACTCTACACTCTATACCCTACACTCTATTCCCTACACTCTACACTCTATACCCTACACTCTATACCGTACATTCTATACCCTACACTCTATACCCTACACTCTACACTCTATACCCTACACTCTATACCTTACACTCTACACCCTACACTCTATACCCTACACTCTATACCCTACACTCTATACCCTACACTCTATACCCTACACTCTACACTCTATACCCTACACTCTATACCATACACTCTATACCCTACACTCTATACCCTAAACTCTACACCCTATACTCTATACCCTACACGCTACACTTTATACCCTACACTCTACACCCTACACTCTACACTCTATACCCTACACTCTATAATCTACACTCTATACCCTACACTCTACACCCTACACCCCACACTCTATACCATACATTCTATACCCTACATTCTACACTCTATACCCTACACTCTATACCCTACAATCTATACCCTACACTCTATACCCTACACTCTACACCCTACACTATATACCCTACACTCTATACCATACACTCTATACCCTACACTCTATACCCTACACTCTATACCATACACTCTACACTCTATATCCTACACTCTATACCTTACACTCTACACTCTATACCCTACACTCTATACCCTACACTCTATACCCTACACTCTACACCCTACACTCTATTCCGTACACTATATACCCTACACTCTATACCATACACTCTATACCCTACACTCTATACCCTACACTCTATACCATACACTCTACACTCTATATCCTACACTCTATACCTTACACTCTACACTCTATACCCTACACTCTATACCCTACACTCTATACCCTACACTCTACACCCTACACTCTATTCCGTACACTCTATACCCTACACTCTATACCCTACACGCTACACCCTACATTCTATACCCTACACTCTATACCCTACACTCTATACCCTACACTCTACACTCTATACCATACACTCTATACCCTACACTCTACACTCTATACCCTACACTCTATACCCTACACTCTAGACTCTATACCCTACACTCTATATCATACACTCTATACCCTACACTCTATACCATACACTTTATACCCTACACTCTATACCCTACACTCTACACTCTATACCCTACACTCTATACCCTACACGCTATACCCTACACTCTATACCCTACACTCTATACCCTACACTCTATACTATACACTCTATACCCTACACTCTATACCCTACACTGTATACCCTACACTCTACACTCTATACCCTACACTCTATAACATACACTCTATACACTACACTCTATACCTTACACTCTATACCCTACAATCTGCACTCTACACCCTACACTTTATACCCTACACTTTATACCCTACACTCTATACCCTACACTCTATACCCTACACTCTACACCCTACACTCTATACCCTACACTCTATACTATACACTCTATACCCTACACTCTCTACCCTACAGTCTCTACACTACACTTTATACCCTACACTCTATACCCTACACTCTATACCCTACACTCTATACCCTCTATACTCTAGATCTGGGGATCCAGACGTAGATCTGGGGATTTATTATGATGGAATATAGGCTGAACTGGATGGACAAATGTCTTTTTTCGGCCTTACTAACTATGTTACTATGTTACTATACCCTACACTCTATACCCTACACTCTATACCCTACACTCTACACTCTATACCATACACTCTATACCCTACACTCTACACTCTATACCCTACACTCTATTCCCTACACTCTACACTCTATACCCTACACTCTATATCATACACTCTATACCCTACACTCTATACCATACACTCTATACCCTACACTCTATACCCTACACTCTACACCCTACACTCTATACCCTACACTCTATACCCTACACTCTATACCCTACACTCTATACTATACACTCTATACCCTACACTCTATACCCTACACTCTATACCCTACACTCTACACTCTATACCCTACACTCTATAACATACACTCTATACACTCCCCTTTATACCTTACACTCTATACCCTACAATCTGCACTCTACACCCTACACTTTATACCCTACACTCTATACCCTACACTCTATACCCTACACTCTACACCCTACACTCTATACCCTACACTCTATACTATACACTCTATACCCTACACTCTCTACCCTACAGTCTCTACCCTACACTTTATACCCTACAATCTATACCCTACACTCTATACCCTACACTCTATACCCTACACTCTATACCATACACTCTATACCCTACACTCTATACCCTACACTCTATACCCTACACTCTATAACATACACTCTATACACTACACTCTATACCTTACACTCTATACCCTACAATCTGCACTCTACACCCTACACTTTATACCCTACACTCTATACCCTACACTCTATACCCTACACTCTACACTCTACACTTTATACCCTACACTCTACACTCTATACCCTACACTCTACACTCTATACCCTACACTCCATACCCTACACTCTATACCATACACTCTATACCCTACACTCTATACCCTATACTCTATACCCTACACTCTATACCCTACACTCTATACCATACACTCTATACCATACACTCTACACCCTACACTTTATACCATACACTCTATACCCTACAGTCTACACTCTATACCCTACACTCTATACCCTACACTCTACACTCTATACATACACTCTATACCATACATTCTATACCCTACACTCTATAACATAAACTCTATACCATCCACTCTATACCCTACACTCTATACCATACACTCTATACCCTACACTCAACACCCTACACTCTATACCCTACACTCTATACCCTACACTCTACACTCTATACCCTACAATCTATACCCTACACCATACACTCTATACAATATACTCTATACCCTACACTCTACACTCTATACCCTACAATCTATACCCTACACTCTATACCCTACACTCTATACCCTACACTCTACACTCTATACCCTACACTCTATACCCTACACTCTATACCCTAAACTCTACACCCTACACTCTATACCCTACACGCTACACTCTATACCCTACACTCTATACCCTACACTCTATACCATACACTCTATACCCTACACACTACACCCTACACTCTATACCCTAAACTCTACACCCTACACTCTATAACATACACTCTATACACTACACTCTATACCCTACAATCTGCACTCTACACCCTACACTCTATACCCTACACTCTATACCCTACACTCTACACTTTATACCCTACACTCTATACCCTACACTCTATACCCTACACTCTATACCCTACACTCAAAACCATACACTCTATACCCTACACTCTATACCCTACACTCTACACCCTACACTCTATACCCTACACTCTATACTATACACTCTATACCCTACACTCTCTACCCTACAGTCTCTACCCTACACTTTATACCCTACAATCTATACCCTACACTCTATACCCTACACTCTATACCATACACTCTATACCCTACACTCTATACCCTACACTCTATACCCTACACTCTATACCCTACACTCTATAACATACACTCTATACACTACACTCTATACCTTACACTCTATACCCTACAATCTGCACTCTACACCCTACACTTTATACCCTACACTCTATACCCTACACTATATACCCTACACTCTACACTCTACACTTTATACCCTACACTCTACACTCTATACCCTACACTCTACACTCTATACCCTACACTCTATACTATACACTCTATACCCTACACTCTATACCCTTCACTCTATACCATACACTCTACACTCTATACCCTACACTCTATACCATACAATCTATCCCTACACTCTACACTCTATACCCTACACTCTATACCCTACACTCTATACCCTACACTCTATACCCTACACTCTACACCATACACTCTATACTCTATACTCTATACCCTACACTCTATACTCTATACCCTACAATCTATACCCTACACTCTATACCCTACACTCTATACCCTACACTCTATACCCTACACTCTACACTCTATACCATACACTCTATACCCTACACTCTACACTCTATACCCTACACTCTATACCCTACACTCTACACTCTATACCCTACACTCTATATCATACACTCTATACCCTACACTCTATACCATACACTCTATACCATACACTCTATACCCTACACTCTACACCCTACACTCTATACCCTACACTCTATACCCTACATATACCCTACACTCTATACCCTACACTCTACACCCTACACTCTATACCCTACACTCTATACCCTACACTCTATACCCTACACTCTATACTATACACTCTATACCCTACACTCTATACCCTACACTCTACACTCTATACCCTATACTCTATAACATACACTCTATACACTACACTCTATACCTTACACTCTATACCCTACAATCTGCACTCTACACCCTACACTTTATACACTACACTCTATACCCTACACTCTATACCCTACACTCTATACCATACACTCTACACCCTACACTCTATACCATACACTCTATACCCTACACTCTACACCATACACTCTATACCCTATACCCTACACTATATACCCTACGATCTATACCCTACACTCTATACCCTACACTCTATACCCTACACTTTACACCCTACACTCTATACCCTACACTCTATACCCTACACTCTATACCATACACTCTATACCATACACTCTATACCCTACACTCTATACCCTACACTCTATACCCTAAACTCTACACTCTATAACCTACACTCTATACACTACACTCTATACCTTACACGCTACACTCTACACTCTACAGCCTACACTCTACACTCTAAACTTTATACCCTACACTCTATACCCTACATTCTATACCCTACACTCTACACTTTATACCCTACACTCTATACTCTACACTCTACACACTACATTCTATATTCTACACTCTATACCCTACACTCTATACCATACACTCTACACCATACACTCTATACCCTACACTCTATAACCTACACGCTACACCCTATACCCTACACTCTACACTCTATACCCTACACTCTATACTATACACTCTATACCCTACACTCTATACCCTACACTCTATACCATACACTCTACACTCTATACAATATACTCTATACCCTACACTCTACACTCTATACCCTACAATCTATACCCTACACTCTATACCCTACACTCTATACCCTACACTCTACACTCTATACCCTACACTCTATACCCTACACTCTATACCCTAAACTCTACACCCTACACTCTATACCCTACACGCTACACTCTATACCCTACACTCTATACCCTACACTCTATACCATACACTCTATACCCTACACACTACACCCTACACTCTATACCCTAAACTCTACACCCTACACTCTATAACATACACTCTATACACTACACTCTATACCCTACAATCTGCACTCTACACCCTACACTCTATACCCTACACTCTATACCCTACACTCTACACTTTATACCCTACACTCTATACCCTACACTCTATACCCTACACTCTATACCCTACACTCAAAACCATACACTCTATACCCTACACTCTATACCCTACACTCTACACCCTACACTCTATACCCTACACTCTATACTATACACTCTATACCCTACACTCTCTACCCTACAGTCTCTACCCTACACTTTATACCCTACAATCTATACCCTACACTCTATACCCTACACTCTATACCATACACTCTATACCCTACACTCTATACCCTACACTCTATACCCTACACTCTATACCCTACACTCTATAACATACACTCTATACACTACACTCTATACCTTACACTCTATACCCTACAATCTGCACTCTACACCCTACACTTTATACCCTACACTCTATACCCTACACTATATACCCTACACTCTACACTCTACACTTTATACCCTACACTCTACACTCTATACCCTACACTCTACACTCTATACCCTACACTCTATACTATACACTCTATACCCTACACTCTATACCCTACACTCTATACCATACACTCTACACTCTATACCCTACACTCTATACCATACAATCTATCCCTACACTCTACACTCTATACCCTACACTCTATACCCTACACTCTATACCCTACACTCTATACCCTACACTCTACACCATACACTCTATACTCTATACTCTATACCCTACACTCTATACTCTATACCCTACAATCTATACCCTACACTCTATACCCTACACTCTATACCCTACACTCTATACCCTACACTCTACACTCTATACCATACACTCTATACCCTACACTCTACACTCTATACCCTACACTCTATACCCTACACTCTACACTCTATACCCTACACTCTATATCATACACTCTATACCCTACACTCTATACCATACACTCTATACCATACACTCTATACCCTACACTCTACACCCTACACTCTATACCCTACACTCTATACCCTACATATACCCTACACTCTATACCCTACACTCTACACCCTACACTCTATACCCTACACTCTATACCCTACACTCTATACCCTACACTCTATACTATACACTCTATACCCTACACTCTATACCCTACACTCTACACTCTATACCCTATACTCTATAACATACACTCTATACACTACACTCTATACCTTACACTCTATACCCTACAATCTGCACTCTACACCCTACACTTTATACACTACACTCTATACCCTACACTCTATACCCTACACTCTATACCATACACTCTACACCCTACACTCTATACCATACACTCTATACCCTACACTCTACACCATACACTCTATACCCTATACCCTACACTATATACCCTACGATCTATACCCTACACTCTATACCCTACACTCTATACCCTACACTTTACACCCTACACTCTATACCCTACACTCTATACCCTACACTCTATACCATACACTCTATACCATACACTCTATACCCTACACTCTATACCCTACACTCTATACCCTAAACTCTACACTCTATAACCTACACTCTATACACTACACTCTATACCTTACACGCTACACTCTACACTCTACAGCCTACACTCTACACTCTAAACTTTATACCCTACACTCTATACCCTACATTCTATACCCTACACTCTACACTTTATACCCTACACTCTATACCCTACACTCTACACACTACATTCTATATTCTACACTCTATACCCTACACTCTATACCATACACTCTACACCATACACTCTATACCCTACACTCTATAACCTACACGCTACACCCTATACCCTACACTCTACACTCTATACCCTACACTCTATACTATACACTCTATACCCTACACTCTATACCCTACACTCTATACCATACACTCTACACTCTATACCCTACACTCTAATCCCTACACTCTACAATCTATACCCTACACTCTATACCCTACACTCTATTCCGTTCACTCTATACCCTGCACTCTACACGCTACACTCTATACCCTTCACTCTATACTATACACTCTATACCCTACACTCTACACTCTATACCCTACAGTCTATACCCTACAGTCTATACCCTACTCTATACCCTACACTCTATACCCTACACTCTTTACCCTACGCTCTACACCTTACACTCTATACCTTACACTCTATACCCTACACTCTATACCCTACACTCTACACTCTATACCCTACACTCTACACCATACACTCTATAACATACACTATATACCCTACACTCTACACTCTAAACCCTACACTCTATACCATACACTCTACACCCTACACTCTATACCATACACTCTATACCCTACACTCTACACTCTATACCCTACACTCTATACCCTACACTATACACTCTATACCCTACACTCTACACCATACACTCTATACTCTATACGCTACACTCTACACTCTATACTCTACAATCTATACCCTAAACTCTATACCCTACACTCTATACCCTACACTCTACACTCTATACTCTACACTCTATACCATACACTCTATACCCTACACTCTACACCATACACTCTATACTCTATACTCTATACCCTACACTCTATACTCTATACCCTACAATCTATACCCTACACTCTATACCCTACACTCTATACCCTACACTCTACAACATACACTCTATACTCTATACTCTATACCCTACACTCTATACTCTATACCCTACAATCTATACCCTACACTCTATACCCTACACTCTATACCATACACTCTATACCCTACACTCTACACTCTACACCCTACACTCTATACCATACACTCTATACCCTACACTCTATACCCTACACTCTATACCCTACACTCTATACCCTACAATCTCTTACATACACTCTATACACTACACTCTATACCTTACACTCTATACCCTACACTCTATACCATACACTCTATACCATACACTCTACACCCTACACTCTATACCCTAAACTCTACACTCTATACCCTACACTCTATACCCTACACTCTATACCCTACACTCCATACCCTACACTCTATACCATACACTCTATACCCTACACTCTATACCCTATACTCTATACCCTACACTCTATACCCTACACTCTATACCATACACTCTATACCATACACTCTACACCCTACACTTTATACCATACACTCTATACCCTACACTCTACACTCTATACCCTACACTCTATACCCTACACTCTACACTCTATACCATACACTCTATACCTTACACTCTATACCCTACACTCTACACTTTATACCCTACACTCTATACCCTACACTCTACACACTACATTCTATATTCTACACTCTATACCCTACACTCTATATCATACACTCTACACCATACACTCTATACCCTACACTCTATACCCTACACTCTATACTATACACTCTATACCCTACACTCTACACTCTATACCCTACACTCTATACCCTACACTCTGATCCCTACACTCTACAATCTATACCCTACAATCTATACCCTACACTCTATACCCTACACTCTACACTCTATTCCGTTCACTCTATACCCTACACTCTACACGCTACACTCTATACCCTACACTCTATACTATAAACTCTATACCCTACACTCTACACTCTCTACCATACACTCTACACCCTACACTCTATACCATACACTCTATACCCTACACTCTATACCATACACTCTATACCCTACACTCTACACTCTATACCCTACACTCTATACCCTACACTATACACTCAATACCCTACACTCTACACCATACACTCTATACCCTATACTCTATACCCTACACTCTACACTCTATACTCTACAATCTATACCCTAAACTCTATACCCTACACTCTATACCCTACACTCTACACTCTATACCCTACACTCTATACCATACACTCTATACCCTACACTCTATACCCTACACTCTACACCCTGCACTCTATACCATACACTTTATACCCTACACTCTATACCCTACACTCTATACCCTCCACTCTATACCCTAAACTCTACACTCTATACCCTACACTCTATAACATACACTCTATACACTACACTCTATACCTTACTCTACACTCTATACCCTCCACTCTATACCCTACACTCTATACCATAAACTCTATACCCTACACTCTATACCCTACACTCTATACCCTACACCCTACACTTTATACCCTCCACTCTATACCCTACACTCTATACCCTTCACACTATACCCTACACTCTACACACTACACCCTACACTCTATACCCTACACTCTATACCATACACTCTACACTCTATACCATACACTCTACACTCTATACCCTACACTCTATACCCTACACTCTATACCCTACACTCTATACCCTACACTATACACTCTATACCCTACACTCTACACCATACACTCTATACCCTATACTCTATACCCTACGTTCTACACTCTATACCCTACACTCTATACCCTACACTCTATACCCTACACTCTATACCCTACACTCTATACCCTACACTCTACACCCTACACTCTATACCATACACTCTATACCCTACACTCTATACCCTACACTCTATACCCTACACTCTACACTCTATACCCTACACTCTATACCATACACTCTATACCCTACACTCTATACCCTAAACTCTACACTTCATACCCTACACTCTATAACATACACTCTATACACTACACTCTATACCTTACACTCTACACCCTGCACTCTATACCATACACTATATACCCTACACTCTACACTCTATACCCTACACTCTATACCTTACACTCTATACCCTACACTCTATACCGTACATTCTATACCCTACACTCTATACCCTACACTCTACACTCTATACCCTACACTCTATACCTTACACTCTACACCCTACACTCTATACCCTACACTCTATACCCTACACTCTATACCCTACACTCTACACTCTATACCCTACACTCTATACCATACACTCTATACCCTACACTCTATACCCTAAACTCTACACCCTACACTCTATACCCTACACGCTACACTTTATACCCTACACTCTACACCCTACACTCTATACCCTACACTCTATAATCTACACTCTATACCCTACACTCTACACCCTACACCCCACACTCTATACCATACATTCTATACCCTACACTCTACACTCTATACCCTACACTCTATACCCTACACTCTATACCCTACACTCTATTCCATACACTCTATACGCTACACTCTACACTCTACACCCTACACTCTATACCATACACTCTATACCCTACACTCTATACCCTACACTCTATACCATACACTCTATACCCTACACTCTATACCCTACACTCTACACTCTATACCATACACTCTATACCCTACACTCTATACCCTACACTCTATACCCTACACTCTACACTCTATACCCTACACTCTATACCATACACTCTACACCCTACACTCTATACCATACACTCTATACACTACACTCTACACTCTATACCCTACACTCTACACCCTACACTCTATATCATACACTCTATACCCTACACTCTATACCCTACACTCTATACCCTACACTCTACACCCTACACTCTATACCATACACTCTGTACCCTACACTCTATACCCTACACTCTATACCCTACACTCTATACCCTACACTCTACACTCTATACCCTACACTCTATACCATACACTCTACACCCTACACTCTATACCATACACTCTATGCACTACACTCTACACTATATACCCTACACTCTATACCCTACACTCTAGACTCTATACCCTACACTCTATATCATACACTCTATACCCTAAACTCTACACCCTACACTCTATACCTTACACTCTATACCCTACACTCTACACTCTATACCCTACACTCTATACCCTACACTATATACTCTATACCCTACATTCTATATCATACACTCTATACTCTACACTCTATACCCTACACTCTACACTCTATACCCTACACTCTATTCCCTACACTCTACACTCTATACCCTACACTCTATATCATACACTCTATACCCTACACTCTATACCCTACACGCTATACCCTACACTCTATACCCTACACTCTATACCCTACACTCTATAGCCCAACACTCTATACCCTACAATCTATACCCTACACTCTATACCCTACACTCTACACCCTACACTATATACCCTACACTCTATACCATACACTCTATACCCTACACTCTATACCATACACTCTACACTCTATATCCTACACTCTATACCTTACACTCTACACTCTATACCCTACACTCTATACCCTACACTCTATACCCTACACTCTACACCCTACACTCTATTCCGTACACTCTATACCCTACACTCTATACCCTACACGCTACACCCTACATTCTATACCCTACACTCTATACTATACACTCTATACCCTACACTCTCTACCCTACACACTATACCCTACAATCTAAACCCTACACTCTATACCCTACACTCTATACCCTACACTCTACACTCTATACCATACACTCTATACCCTACACTCTACACTCTATACCCTACACTCTATACCCTACACTCTAGACTCTATACCCTACACTCTATATCATACACTCTATACCCTACACTCTATACCATACACTTTATACCCTACACTCTATACCCTACACTCTACACCCTACACTCTATACCCTACACTCTATACCCTACACGCTATACCCTACACTCTATACCCTACACTCTATACCCTACACTCTATACTATACACTCTATACCCTACACTCTATACCCTACACTGTATACCCTACACTCTACACTCTATACCCTACACTCTATAACATACACTCTATACACTACACTCTATACCTTACACTCTATACCCTACAATCTGCACTCTACACCCTACACTTTATACCCTACACTTTATACCCTACACTCTATACCCTACACTCTATACCCTACACTCTACACCCTACACTCTATACCCTACACTCTATACTATACACTCTATACCCTACACTCTCTACCCTACAGTCTCTACCCTACACTTTATACCCTACACTCTATACCCTACACTCTATACCCTACACTCTATACCCTACACTCTATATCCTACACTCTATACCATACACTCGATACCCTACACTCTATACCCTACACTCTATACCCTACACTCTATACCCTAAACTCTACACTCTATACCCTACAGTCTATAACATACACTCTATACACTACACTCTATACCTTGCACTCTATACCCTACAATCTGCACTCTACACCCTACACTTTATACCCTACACTCTATACCCTACACTCTATACCCTACACTCTACACTCTACAATTTATACCCTACACTCTATACCCTACACTCTACACTCTATACCCTACACTCTACACTCTATACCCTACACTCTATACCATACACTCTACACCCTACACTCTATACCCTACACTCTATACCCTACACTCTATACCCTACACTCTATACCCTACACTCTACACCATACACTCTATACTCTATACTCTATACCCTACACTGTATACCCTACAATCTATACTCTACACTCTATACCCTACACTCTATACCCTACACTCTATACCCTACACTCTACACTCTATACCATACACTCTATACCCTACACTCTACACTCTATACCCTACACTCTATTCCCTACACTCTACACTCTATACCCTACACTCTATATCATACACTCTATACCCTACACTCTATACCATACACTCTATACCCTACACTCTATACCCTACACTCTACACCCTACACTCTATACCCTACACTCTATACCCTACACTCTATACCCTACACTCTATACCCTACACTCTATACCCTACACTCTATAACATACACTCTATACACTACACTCTATACCTTACACTCTATACCCTACAATCTGCACTCTACACCCTACACTTTATACCCTACACTCTATACCCTACACTCTATACCCTACACTCTACACTCTACACTTTATACCCTACACTCTACACTCTATACCCTACACTCTACACTCTATACCCTACACTCCACACCCTACACTCTATACCATACACTCTATACCCTACACTCTATACCCTATACTCTATACCCTACACTCTATACCCTACACTCTATACCATACACTCTATACCATACACTCTACACCCTACACTTTATACCATACACTCTATACCCTACACTCTACACTCTATACCCTACACTCTATACCCTACACTCTACACTCTATACATACACTCTATACCATACATTCTATACCCTACACTCTATAACATAAACTCTATACCATCCACTCTATACCCTACACTCTATACCATACACTCTATACCCTACACTCAACACCCTACACTCTATACCATACACTCTATACCCTACACTCTACACTCTATACCCTACAATCTATACCCTACACCATACACTCTATACCCTATACTCTATACCCTACACTCTACACTCTATACCCTACAATCTATACCCTACACTCTATACCCTACACTCTATACCCTACACTCTATACCCTACACTCTATACCCTACACTCTATACCCTAAACTCTACACCCTACACTCTATACCCTACACGCTACACTCTATACCCTACACTCTATACCCTACACTCTATACCATACACTCTATACCCTACACACTATACCCTACACTCTATACCCTAAACTCTACACCCTACACTCTATAACATACACTCTATACACTACACTCTATACCCTACAATCTGCACTCTACACCCTACACTCTATACCCTACACTCTATACCCTACACTCTACACTTTATACCCTACACTCTATACCCTACACTCTATACCCTACACTCTATACCCTACACTCAAAACCATACACTCTATACCCTACACTCTATACCCTACACTCTACACCCTACACTCTATACCCTACACTCTATACTATACACTCTATACCCTACACTCTCTACCCTACAGTCTCTACCCTACACTTTATACCCTACAATCTATACCCTACACTCTATACCCTACACTCTATATCCTACACTCTATACCCTACACTCTATACCCTACACTCTATAACATACACTCTATACACTACACTCTATACCTTACACTCTATACCCTACAATCTGCACTCTACACCCTACACTTTATACCCTACACTCTATACCCTACACTCTATACCCTACACTCTACACTCTACACTTTATACCCTACACTCTACACTCTATACCCTACACTCTACACTCTATACCCTACACTCTATACCATACACTCTACACCCTACACTCTATACCCTACACTCTATACCCTACACTCTATACCCTACACTCTATACCCTACACTCTACACCATACACTCTATACTCTATAATCTATACCCTACACTCTATACCCTACAATCTATACCCTACACTCTATACCCTACACTCTATACCCTACACTCTATACCATACACTCTATACCCTACACTCTACACTCTACACCCTACACTCTATACCATACACTCTATACCCTACACTCTATACCCTACAATCTCTTACATACACTCTATGCACTACACTCTATACCTTACACTCTATACCCTACACTCTATACCATACACTCCATACCATACACTCTACACCCTACACTCTATACCCTAAACTCCACACTCTATACCCTACACTCTATACCCTACACTCTAATCCCTACACTCTACACTCTATACCCTACACTCCATACCCTACACTCTATACCATACACTCTATACCCTACACTCTATACCCTATACTCTATACCCTACACTCTATACCCTACACTCTATACCATACACTCTATACCATACACTCTACACCCTACACTTTATACCATACACTCTATACCCTACACTCCACACTCTATACCCTACACTCTATACCCTACACTCTACACTCTATACCATACACTCTATACCATACATTCTATAACCTACACTCTCTACCATAAACTCTATACCATACACTCTATACCCTACACTCTATACCATACACTCTATACCCTACACTCAACACCCTACACTCTATACCCTACACTCTATACCCTACACTCTACACCCTACACTCTATACCCTACACCATACACTCTATACCCTATACTCTATACCCTACATTCTACACTCTATACCCTACAATCTATACCCTACACTCTATACCCTACACTCTATACCCTACACTCTACACTCTATACCCTACACTCTATACCCTACACTCTATACCCTAAACTCTATACCCTACACGCTACACTCTATACCATACACTCTATACCCTACACTCTATACCATACACTTTATATCCTACACACTATACTCTACACTCTATACCCTAAACTCTACACCCTACACTCTATAACATACACTCTATACACTACACTCTATACCCTACAATCTGCACTCTACACCCTACACTCTATACCCTACACTCTATACCCTACACTCTACACTTTATACCCTACACTCTATACCCTACACTCTATACCCTACACTCAAAACCATACACTCTACACCCTACACTCTATACCCTACACTCTATACCCTACACTCTATACCCTACACTCTATACCCTACACTATACACTCTATACCCTACACTCTACACCATACACTCTATACTCTATACCCTACACTCTATACTCTATACCCTACAATCTATACCCTACACTCTATACCCTACACTCTACACTCTATACCCTACACTCTATACCATACAATCTATCCCTACACTCTACACTCTATACCCTACACTCTATACCCTACACTCTATACCCTACACTCTATACCCTACACTCTACACCATACACTCTATACTCTATACCCTACACTCTATACTCTATACCCTACAATCTATACCCTACACTCTATACCCTACACTCTATACCCTACACTCTATACCCTACACTCTACACTCTATACCATACACTCTATACCCTACACTCTACACTCTATACCCTACACTCTATACCCTACACTCTACACTCTATACCCTACACTCTATATCATACACTCTATACCCTACACTCTATACCATACACTCTATACCCTACACTCTATACCCTACACTCTACACCCTACACTCTATACCCTACACTCTATACCCTACACTCTATACCCTACACTCTATACTATACACTCTATACCCTACACTCTATACCCTACACTCTACACTCTATACCCTATACTCTATAACATACACTCTATACACTACACTCTATACCTTACACTCTATACCCTACAATCTGCACTCTACACCCTACACTTTATACACTACACTCTATACCCTACTCTCTGTACCCTACACTCTATACCCTACACTCTACACCCTACACTCTATACCCTACACTCTATACTATACACTATATACCCTACACTCTCTACCCTACAGTCTATACCCTACACTCTATACCCTACACTCTATACCCTACACTATACACTCTATACCCTACACTCTACACCATACACTCTATACTCTATACCCTACACTCTATACTCTATACCCTACAATCTATACCCTACACTCTATACCCTACACTCTACACTCTATACCCTAAACTCTATACCATACACTCTATCCCTACACTCTACACTCTATACCCTACACTCTATACCCTACACTCTATACCCTACACTCTACACCATACACTCTATACTCTATACCCTACACTCTATACTCTATTCCCTACAATCTATACCCTACACTCTATACCCTAAACTCTATACCCTACACTCTATACCCTACACTCTACACTCTATACCATACACTCTATACCCTACACTCTACACTCTATACCCTACACTCTACACTCTATACCCTACACTCTATATCATACACTCTATACCCTACACTCTATACCATACACTCTATACCCTACACTCTATACCCTACACTCTACACCCTACACTCTATACCCTACACTCTATACCCTACACTCTATACCCTACACTCTATACTATACACTCTATACCCTACACTCTATACCCTACACTCTATACCCTACACTCTACACTCTATACCCTACACTCTATAACATACACTCTATACACTACACTCTATACCTTACACTCTATACCCTACAATCTGCACTCTACACCCTACACTTTATACCCTACACTCTATACCCTAAACTCTATACCCTACACTCTATACCCTACACTATACACCCTACACTCTATACCCTACACTCTATACTATACACTCTATACCCTACACTCTCTACCCTACAGTCTCTACCCTACACTTTATACCCCACAATCTATACCCTACACTCTATACCCTACACTCTATACCCTACACTCTATACCATACACTCTATACCCTACACTCTATACCCTACACTCTATACCCTACACTCTATAACATACACTCTATACACTACACTCTATACCCTACATTCTGCACTCTACACCCTACACTTTATACCCTACACTCTATACCCTACACTCTATACTCTACACTCTACACTTTATACCCTACACTCTACACTCTATACCCTACACTCTATACCCTATACTCTATACCCTACACTCTATACCCTACACTCTATACCATACACTCTATACCATACACTATACACCCTACACTTTATACCATACACTCTATACCCTACACTCTACACTCTATACCCTACACTCTATACCCTACACTCTACACTCTATACCATACACTCTATACCATACATTCTATACCCTACACTCTATACCATACACTCTATACCCTACACTCTATACCATACACTCTATACCCTACACTCAACACCCTACACTCTATACCCTACACTCTACACTCTATACCCTACACTCTATACCCTACACCATACACCATACACTCTATACCCTATATTCTATACCCTACACTCTACACTCTATACCCTACAATCTATATCCTACACTCTATACCCTACACTCTACACTCTATACCCTACACTCTATACCATACACTCTATACCCTACACTCTACACCCTACACTCTATACCCTACACGCTACACTCTATACCCTACACTCTATACCCTACACTCTATACCATACACTCTATACCCTACACACTATACCCTACACTCTATACCCTAAACTCTACACCCTACACTCTATAACATACACTCTATACACTACACTCTATACCCTACAATCTGCACTCTACACCCTACACTCTATACCCTATACACTACACTTTATACCCTACACTCTATACCCTACACTCTATACCCTACACTCTATACCCTACACTCTATACCCTACACTATACACTCAATACCCTACACTCTACACCATACACTCTATACTCTATACCCTACACTCTATACTCTATACCCTACACTCTATACCCTACACTCTATACCCTACACTCTATACCCTACACTCTAGACTCTATACCATACACTCTATCCCTACACTCTACACTCTATACCCTACACTCTATACCCTACAATCTCTTACATACACTCTATGAACTACACTCTATACCTTACACTCTACACCTTACACTCTATACCCTACACTCTATACCCTAAACTCTACACTCTATACCCTACACTCTATAACATACACTCTATACCCTACACTCTATACCCTACACTCTAATCCCTACACTCTATACCCTACACTCCATACCCTACACTCTATACCATACACTCTATACCCTACACTCTATACCCTACACTCTATACCCTACACTCTATACCATACACTCTATACCATACACTCTACACCCTACACTTTATACCATAATCTATACCCTACACTCTACACTCTATACCCTACACTCTATACCCTACACTCTATACCATACACTCTATACCATACACTCTATACCATACACTCTATACCATAGACTCTATACCTTACACTCAACACCCTACACTCTATACCTTACACTCTATACCCTACACTCTATACCCTACACTCTACACTCTACACTCTATACCCTACACTCTATAAATACACTCTATACCCTACACTCTATAACATACACTCTATACCCCCTACACTCTATACCATACACTCTACACCCTACACTCTACACTCTATACCCTACACTCTATACCCTACACTCTACACCATACACTCTATACCCTATACTCTATACCCTACACTCTATACCCCCTACACTCTATACCATACACTCTACACCCTACACTCTACACTCTATACCCTACACTCTATACCCTACACTCTACACCATACACTCTATACCCTATACTCTATACCCTACACTCTATACCATACACTCTACACACTACACTCTATACCCTAAACTCCACACTCTATACCCTACACTCTATACCCTACACTCTAATCCCTACACTCTACACTCTATACCCTACACTCCATACCCTACACTCTATACCATACACTCTATACCCTACACTCTATACCATATACTCTATACCCTACACTCTATACCCTACACTCTATACCATACACTCTATACCATACACTCTACACCCTACACTTTATACCATACACTCTATACCCTACACTCTACACTCTATACCCTACACTCTATACCCTACACTCTACACTCTATACCATACACTCTATACCATACATTCTATGCCCTACACTCTATACCATAAACTCTATACCATACACTCTATACCCTACACTCTATACCATACACTCTATACCCTACACTCAACACCCTACACTCTATACCCTACACTCTATACCCTACACTCTACACCCTACACTCTATACCCTACACTATACACTCTATACCCTATACTCTATACCCTACACTCTACACTCTATACCCTACAATCTATACCCCACACTCTATACCCTACACTCTATACCCTACACTCTACACTCTATACCCTACACTCTATACCCTACACTCTATACCCTAAACTCTACACCCTACACTCTATACCCTACACGCTACACTCTATACCCTACACTCTATACCCTACACTCTATACCATACACTCTATACCCTACACACTATACCCTACACTCTATACCCTAAACTCTACACCCTACACTCTACACTCTATACCCTACACTCTATACCCTACACTCTACACTCTATACCATACACTCTATACCATACATTCTATGCCCTACACTCTATACCATAAACTCTATACCATACACTCTATACCCTACACTCTATACCATACACTCTATACCCTACACTCAACACCCTACACTCTATACCCTACACTCTATACCCTACACTCTACACCCTACACTCTATACCCTACACTATACACTCTATACCCTATACTCTATACCCTACACTCTACACTCTATACCCTACAATCTATACCCCACACTCTATACCCTACACTCTATACCCTACACTCTACACTCTATACCCTACACTCTATACCCTACACTCTATACCCTAAACTCTACACCCTACACTCTATACCCTACACGCTACACTCTATACCCTACACTCTATACCCTACACTCTATACCATACACTCTATACCCTACACACTATACCCTACACTCTATACCCTAAACTCTACACCCTACACTCTATAACATACACTCTATACACTACACTCTATACCCTACAATCTGCACTCTACACCCTACACTCTATACCCTACACTCTATACCCTACACTCTACACTTTATACCCTACACTCTATACCCTACACTCTATACCCTACACTCTATACCCTACACTCAAAACCATACACTCTACACCCTACACTCTATACCCTACACTCTATACCCTACACTCTATACCCTACACTCTATACCCTACACTATACACTCTATACCCTACACTCTACACCATACACTCTATACCCTACACTCTATACTCTATACCCTACAATCTATACCCTACACTCTATACCCTACACTCTACACTCTATACCCTACACTCTATACCATACAATCTATCCCTACACTCTACACTCTATACCCTACACTCTATACCCTACACTCTATACCCTACACTCTATACCCTACACTCTACACCATACACTCTATACTCTATACCCTACACTCTATACTCTATACCCTACAATCTATACCCTACACTCTATACCCTACACTCTATACCCTACACTCTACACTCTATACCATACACTCTATACCCTACACTCTATACCCTACACTCTACACTCTATACCCTACACTCTATATCATACACTCTATACCCTACACTCTATACCATACACTCTATACCCTACACTCTATACCCTACACTCTACACCCTACACTCTATACCCTACACTCTATACCCTACACTCTATACCCTACACTCTATACTATACACTCTATACCCTACACTCTATACCCTACACTCTACACTCTATACCCTATACTCTATAACATACACTCTATACACTACACTCTATACCTTACACTCTATACCCTACAATCTGCACTCTACACCCTACACTTTATACACTACACTCTATACCCTACACTCTATACCCTACACTCTATACCCTACACTCTACACCCTACACTCTATACCCTACACTCTATACTATACACTCTATACCCTACACTCTCTACGCTACAGTCTATACCCTACACTCTATACCCTACACTCTATACCCTACACTATACACTCTATACCCTACACTCTACACCATACACTCTATACTCTATACCCTACACTCTATACTCTATACCCTACAATCTATACCCTACACTCTATACCCTACACTCTACACTCTATACCCTAAACTCTATACCATACACTCTATCCCTACACTCTACACTCTATACCCTACACTCTATACCCTACACTCTATACCCTACACTCTATACCTTACACTCTACACCATACACTCTATACTCTATACCCTACACTCTATACTCTATACCCTACAATCTATACCCTACACTCTATACCCTAAACTCTATACCCTACACTCTATACCCTACACTCTACACTCTATACCATACACTCTATACCCTACACTCTACACTCTACACTCTATACCCTACACTCTATACCCTACACTCTATATCATACACTCTATACCCTACACTCTATACCCTACACTCAACACCCTACACTCTATACCCTACACTCTATACCCTACACTCTACACCCTACACTCTATACCCTACACCATACACTCTATACCCTATACTCCATACCCTACACTCTACACTCTATACCCTACAATCTATACCCTACACTCTATACCCTACACTCTATACCCTACACTCTACACTCTATACCCTACACTCTATACCCTACACTCTATACCCTAAACTCTACACCCTACACTCTATACCCTACACGCTACACTCTATACCCTACACTCTATACCCTACACTCTATACCATACACTCTATACCCTACACACTATACCCTACACTCTATACCCTAAACTCTACACCCTACACTCTATAACATACACTCTATATACTACACTCTATACCCTACAATCTGCACTCTACACCCTACACTCTATACCCTACACTCTATACCCTACACTCTACACTTTATACCCTACACTCTATACCCTACACTCTATACCTTAAATCTATACCCTACACTCAAAACCATACACTCTACACCCTACACTCTATACCCTACACTCTATACCCTACACTCTATACCCTACACTCTATACCCTACACTATACACTCTATACCCTACACTCTACACCATACACTCTATACTCTATACCCTACACTCTATACTCTATACCCTACAATCTATACCCTACACTCTATACCCTACACTCTACACTCTATACCCTACACTCTATACCATACAATCTATCCCTACACTCTATACTCTATACCCTACACTCTATACCCTACACTCTATACCCTACACTCTACACCATACACTCTATACTCTATACTCTATACCCTACACTCTATACTCTATACCCTACAATCTATACCCTACACTCTATACCCTACACTCTATACCCTACACTCTATACCCTACACTCTACACTCTATACCATACACTCTATACCCTACACTCTACACTCTATACCCTACACTCTATACCCTACACTCTACACTCTATACCCTACACTCTATACTCTATACCCTACACTCTATATCATACACTCTATACCCTACACTCTATACCATACACTCTATACCCTACACTCTACACCCTACACTCTATACCCTACACTCTATACCCTACACTCTATACCCTACACTCTATACTATACACTCTATACCCTACACTCTATACCCTACACTCTACACCCTATACTCTATAACATACACTCTATACACTACACTCTATACCTTACACTCTATACCCTACAATCTGCACTCTACACCCTACACTTTATACACTACACTCTATACCCTACACTCTATACCCTACACTCTATACCCTACACTCTACACCCTACACTCTATACCCTACACTCTATACTATACACTCTATACCCTACACTCTCTACCCTACAGTCTATACCCTACACTCTATACCCTACACTCTATACCCTACACTATACACTCTATACCCTACACTCTACACCATACACTCTATACTCTATACTCTATACCCTACACTCTATACTCTATACCCTACAATCTATACCCTACACTCTATACCCTACACTCTATACCCTACACTCTATACCCTACACTCTACACTCTATACCATACACTCTATACCCTACACTCTACACTCTATACCCTACACTCTATACCCTACACTCTACACTCTATACCCTACACTCTATATCATACACTCTATACCCTACACTCTATACCATACACTCTATACCCTACACTCTACACCCTACACTCTATACCCTACACTCTATACCCTACACTCTATACCCTACACTCTATACTATACACTCTATACCCTACACTCTATACCCTACACTCTACACTCTATACCCTATACTCTATAACATACACTCTATACACTACACTCTATACCTTACACTCTATACCCTACAATCTGCACTCTACACCCTACACTTTATACACTACACTCTATACCCTACACTCTATACCCTACACTCTATACCCTACACTCTACACCCTACACTCTATACCCTACACTCTATACTATACACTCTATACCCTACACTCTCTACCCTACAGTCTATACCCTACACTCTATACCCTACACTCTATACCCTACACTATACACTCTATACCCTACACTCTACACCATACACTCTATACTCTATACCCTACACTCTATACTCTATACCCTACAATCTATACACTACACTCTATACCCTACACTCTACACTCTATACCCTAAACTCTATACCATACACTCTATCCCTACACTCTACACTCTATACCCTACACTCTATACCCTACACTCTATACCCTACACTCTATACCCTACACTCTACACCATACACTCTATACTCTATACCCTAAACTCTATACTCTATACCCTACAATCTATACCCTACACTCTATACCCTAAACGCTATACCCTACACTCTATACCCTACACTCTACACCATACACTCTATACCCTACACTCTACACTCTATACCCTACACTCTACACTCTATACCCTACACTCTATATCATACACTCTATACCCTACACTCTATACCATACACTCTATACCCTACACTCTATACCCTACACTCTACACCCTACACTCTATACCCTACACTCTATACCCTGCACTCTATACCATACACTCTATACCCTACACTCTATACCCTACACTCTATACCCTACACTCTACACCCTACACTCTATAACATACACTCTATACACTACACTCTATACCTTACACTCTATACCCTACACTCTACACTCTATACCCTACACTCTATACCCTACACTCTACACTCTATACCCTACACTCTATATCATACACTCTATACCCTACACTCTATACCATACACTCTATACCCTACACTCTACACCCTACACTCTATACCCTACACTCTATACCCTACACTCTATACCCTACACTCTATACTATACACTCTATACCCTACACTCTATACCCTACACTCTACACTCTATACCCTATACTCTATAACATACACTCTATACACTACACTCTATACCTTACACTCTATACCCTACAATCTGCACTCTACACCCTACACTTTATACACTACACTCTATACCCTACACTCTATACCCTACACTCTATACCCTACACTCTACACCCTACACTCTATACCCTACACTCTATACTATACACTCTATACCCTACACTCTCTACGCTACAGTCTATACCCTACACTCTATACCCTACACTCTATACCCTACACTATACACTCTATACCCTACACTCTACACCATACACTCTATACTCTATACCCTACACTCTATACTCTATACCCTACAATCTATACCCTACACTCTATACCCTACACTCTACACTCTATACCCTAAACTCTATACCATACACTCTATCCCTACACTCTACACTCTATACCCTACACTCTATACCCTACACTCTATACCCTACACTCTATACCCTACACTCTACACCATACACTCTATACTCTATACCCTACACTCTATACTCTATACCCTACAATCTATACCCTACACTCTATACCCTAAACTCTATACCCTACACTCTATACCCTACACTCTACACTCTATACCATACACTCTATACCCTACACTCTACACTCTATACCCTACACTCTATATCATACACTCTATACCCTACACTCTATACCCTACACTCAACACCCTACACTCTATACCCTACACTCTATACCCTACACTCTACACCCTACACTCTATACCCTACACCATACACTCTATACCCTATACTCTATACCCTACACTCTACACTCTATACCCTACAATCTATACCCTACACTCTATACCCTACACTCTATACCCTACACTCTACACTCTATACCCTACACTCTATACCCTACACTCTATACCCTAAACTCTACACCCTACACTCTATACCCTACACGCTACACTCTATACCCTACACTCTATACACTACACTCTATACCATACACTCTATACCCTACACACTATACCCTACACTCTATACCCTAAACTCTACACCCTACACTCTATAACATACACTCTATACACTACACTCTATACCCTACAATCTGCACTCTACACCCTACACTCTATACCCTACACTCTATACCCTACACTCTACACTTTATACCCTACACTCTATACCCTACACTCTATACCCTACACTCTATACCCTACACTCAAAACCATACACTCTACACCCTACACTCTATACCCTACACTCTATACCCTACACTCTATACCCTTCACTCTATACCCTACACTATACACTCTATACCCTACACTCTACACCATACACTCTATACTCTATACCCTACACTCTATACTCTATACCCTACAATCTATACCCTACACTCTATACCCTACACTCTACACTCTATACCCTACACTCTATACCATACAATCTATCCCTACACTCTACACTCTATACCCTACACTCTATACCCTACACTCTATACCCTACACTCTATACCCTACACTCTACACCATACACTCTATACTCTATACCCTACACTCTATACTCTATACCCTACAATCTATACCCTACACTCTATACCCTACACTCTATACCCTACACTCTATACCCTACACTCTACACTCTATACCATACACTCTATACCCTACACTCTACACTCTATACCCTACACTCTATACCCTACACTCTACACTCTATACCCTACACTCTATATCATACACTCTATACCCTACACTCTATACCATACACTCTATACCCTACACTCTATACCCTACACTCTACACCCTACACTCTATACCCTACACTCTATACCCTACACTCTATACTATACACTCTATACCCTACACTCTATACCCTACACTCTATAACATACACTCTATACACTACACTCTATACCTTACACTCTATACCCTACAATCTGCACTCTACACCCTACACTTTATACACTACACTCTATACCCTACACTCTATACCCTACACTCTATACCCTACACTCTACACCCTACACTCTATACCCTACACTCTATACTATACACTCTATACCCTACACTCTCTACCCTACAGTCTATACCCTACACTCTATACCCTACACTCTATACCCTACACTATACACTCTATACCCTACACTCTACACCATACACTCTATACTCTATACCCTACACTCTATACTCTATACCCTACAATCTATACACTACACTCTATACCCTACACTCTACACTCTATACCCTAAACTCTATACCATACACTCTATCCCTACACTCTACACTCTATACCCTACACTCTATACCCTACACTCTATACCCTACACTCTATACCCTACACTCTACACCATACACTCTATACTCTATACCCTACACTCTATACTCTATACCCTACAATCTATACCCTACACTCTATACCCTAAACTCTATACCCTACACTCTATACCCTACACTCTACACCATACACTCTATACCCTACACTCTACACTCTACACTCTATACCCTACACTCTACACTCTATACCCTACACTCTATATCATACACTCTATACCCTACACTCTATACCATACACTCTATACACTACACTCTATACCCTACACTCTACACCATACACTCTATACCCTACACTCTACACTCTACACTCTATACCCTACACTCTACACTCTATACCCTACACTCTATATCATACACTCTATACCCTACACTCTATACCATACACTCTATACCCTACACTCTATACCCTACACTCTACACCCTACACTCTATACCCTACACTCTATACCCTACACTCTATACTATACACTCTATACCCTAAACTCTATACCCTACACTCTATACCCTACACTCTACACCCTACACTCTATACCCTACACTCTATACTATACACTCTATACCCTACACTCTCTACCCTACAGTCTCTACCCTACACTTTATACCTTACAATCTATACCCTACACTCTATACCCTACACTCTATACCCTACACTCTATACCATACACTCTATACCCTACACTCTATACCCTACACCCTACACTCTATACCCTACACTCTATACCCTACATTCTGCACTCTACACCCTACACTTTATACCCTACACTCTATACCCTACACTCTATACTCTACACTCTACACTTTATACCCTACACTCTACACTCTATACCCTACACTCTATACCCTATACTCTATACCCTACACTCTATACCCTACACTCTATACCATACACTCTATACCATACACTCTACACCCTACACTTTATACCATACACTCTATACCCTACACTCTACACTCTATACCCTACACTCTATACCCTACACTCTACACTCTATACCATACACTCTATACCATACATTCTATACCCTACACTCTATACCATACACTCTATACCATACACTCTATACCCTACACTCTATACCATACACTCTATACCCTACACTCAACACCCTACACTCTATACCCTACACTCTATACTATACACTCTATACCCTACACTCTACACTCTATACCCTACACTCTATACCCTACACCATACACTCTATACCCTATATTCTATACCCTACACTCTACACTCTATACCCTACAATCTATACCCTACACTCTATACCCTACACTCTATACCCTACACTCTACACTCTATACCCTACACTCTATACCATACACTCTATACCCTACACTCTACACCCTACACTCTATACCCTACACGCTACACTCTATACCCTACACTCTATACCCTACACTCTATACCATACACTCTATACCCTACACACTATACCCTACACTCTATACCCTAAACTCTACACCCTACACTCTATAACATACACTCTATACACTACACTCTATACCCTACAATCTGCACTCTACACCCTACACTCTATACCCTACACTCTATACCCTACACTCTACACTTTATACCCTACACTCTATACCCTACACTCTATACCCTACACTCTATACCCTACACTCTATACCCTACACTATACACTCAATACCCTACACTCTACACCATACACTCTATACTCTATACCCTACACTCTATACTCTATACCCTACACTCTATACCCTACACTCTATACGCTACACTCTATACCCTACACTCTACACTCTATACCATACACTCTATCTCTACACTCTACACTCTATACCCTACACTCTATACCCTACAATCTCTTACATACACTCTATACACTACACTCTATACCTTACACTCTACACCCTACACTCTATACCCTACACTCTATACCCTAAACTCTACACTCCATACCCTACACTCTATAACATACACTCTATACCCTACACTCTATACCCTACACTCTAATCCCTACACTCTACACTCTATACCCTACACTCCATACCCTACACTCTATACCATACACTCTATACCCTACACTCTATACCCTACACTCTATACCCTACACTCTATACCCTACACTATACACTCAATACCCTACACTCTACACCATACACTCTATACTCTATACCCTACACTCTATACTCTATACCCTACACTCTATACCCTACACTCTATACGCTACACTCTATACCCTACACTCTACACTCTATACCATACACTCTATCTCTACACTCTACACTCTATACCCTACACTCTATACCCTACAATCTCTTACATACACTCTATACACTACACTCTATACCTTACACTACACACCCTACACTCTATACCCTACACTCTATACCCTAAACTCTACACTCCATACCCTACACTCTATAACATACACTCTATACCCTACACTCTATACCCTACACTCTAATCCCTACACTCTACACTCTATACCCTACACTCCATACCCTACACTCTATACCATACACTCTATACCATACACTCTACACCATACACTTTATACCATAATCTATACCCTACACTCTACACTCTATACCCTACACTCTATACCCTACACTCTATACCATACACTCTATACCATACACTCTATACCATACACTCTATACCATACACTCTATACCATAGACTCTATACCTTACACTCAACACCCTACACTCTATACCTTACACTCTATACCCTACACTCTATACCCTACACTCTACACTCTATACCCTACACTCTATAAATACACTCTATACCCTACACTCTATAACATACACTCTATACCCCCTACACTCTATACCATACACTCTACACCCTACACTCTACACTCTATACCCTACACTCTATACCCTATACTCTATACCCTACACTCTATACCCTACACTCTATACCCTACACTCTATACCGTACACTCTATACCCCACACTCTATACCCTACACTCTATACCCCACACTCTACACCCTACACTCTATACCCTACACTCTATACCCTACACTCTATACCCTACACTCTACACCCTACACTCTATACCCTACACTCTATACCCTACACTCTATACCCTACACTCTATACCCTAACATCACCACAGATTATTTTTAAGAAAGGTCGCTCAATCAAGGATAGAGTGGTCCACAGTCATTTCACCCCACCCTCTGCGTCTACCTCTGATTCCACCTGGTTAGGTGGTCGTATTATTATTGTTATTATTATTATTATTATTTATTGTTATAGCGCCATTTATTCCATGGCGCTTTACATGTGAGGAGGGGTATACATAATGAAAACAAGTACAATAATCTTAAACAATACAAGTCATAACTGGTACAGGAGGAATGAGGACCCTGCCCGCGAGGGCTCACAATCTACAAGGGATGGGTGAGAATACAGTAGGTGAGGGTAGAGATGGTCATGCAGCGGTTTGGTCGATCGGTGGTAGCTGCAGGTTGTAGGCTTGTCTGAAGAGGTGGGTCTTCAGGTTCTTTTTGAAGGTTTCGATGGTAGGCGAGAGTCTGATGTGTTGTGGTAGAGGGTTCCAGAGTAGGGGTGATACGCGAGAGAAATCTTGTATACGATTGTGGGAAGTGGAGATAAGAGGGGAGTAGAGTAGGAGATCTTGTGAGGATCGGAGGTTGCGGGTAGGTAAGTACCGGGAGACGAGGTCACAGATGTATGGAGGAGACAGGTTGTGGATGGCTTTGTACGTCATGGTTAGGGTTTTGTAGTGGAGTCTCTGGGCAATGGGGAGCCAGTGAAGGGATTGACAGAGGGGAGAGGCCGGGGAATAGCGGGGGGACAAGTGGATTAGTCGGGCAGCAGAGTTTAGAATAGATTGGAGGGGTGCGAGAGTGTTAGCGGGGAGGCCACAGAGCAGGAGGTTGCAGTAGTCAAGGCGAGAGATGATGAGGGCATGGACTAGGGTTTTTGCAGATTCATGGTTGAGGAATGAACGGATTCGTGAAATATTTTTGAGTTGCAGTCGGCAGGAAGTGGAAAGGGCTTGGATATGTGGTTTGAAGGAGAGATCAGCTTCAAGGATTACCCCGAGGCAGCGAGCTTGTGGGACTGGGGAGAGTGGGCAGCCATTTACTGTAATTGATAGGTTCGTTGGGGGGGTCGCGTGAGATGGGGGAAAGATGATGAATTCTGTTTTGTCCATGTTAAGTTTCAAAAATCTAGCGGAGAAGAAGGATGAAATAGTGGACAGACATTGAGGGATTCTGGTTAGAAGGGAGGTGATATCTGGTCCAGAGATGTAGATCTGTGTGTCGTCAGCATAGAGGTGATACTGAAAGCCATGAAATTCTATGAGCTGTCCCAGGCCAAAGGTGTAAATGGAGAAGAGCAAGGGCCCAAGGACTGAACCTTGTGGGACTCCGACAGATAGAGGGCGAGGTGAGGAGGTGGTGTGTGAGTGGGAGACGCTGAATGTCCGGTCTGTTAGGTATGATGAGATCCAGGATAGGGCCAAGTCTGCGATGCCAAGGGATGAGAGGGTTTGTAATAATAGGGAATGGTCCACTGTGTCAAAGGCAGCCGACAGGTCGAGGAGGAGGAGGACAGAGTAGTGTCGCTTGCTCTTGGCGGTTAAGAGGTCATTGGTGACTTTAGTTAGGGCAGTTTCGGTGGAATGGTGTGACCGGAAGCCAGATTGTAGGCGGTCAAAGAGGGAGCAGGAAGAGAGACGGGAGGACAGTTCAAGGTAAACGTGTTGTTCCAGTAGTTTGGAGGCATAGGGGAGAAGTGATATAGGGCGATAGCTAGATACAGAGGATGGGTCAAGAGAGGGCTTTTTGAGGATAGGTGTGATGGAGGCATGTTTAAAGCTTGAGGGGAAAACACCAGTTGTTAGAGATAAGTTGAAGAGATGGGTTAGGGTTGGGATGAAGATTGTGGTGAGGTTTGGGATGAGGTGGGATGGGAGTGGGTCAAGTGCACAGGTGGTGAGATGTGATCTTGAGAGTAGAGTGGAGAGTTGATCTTCTGTAATGGTGGAGAAGTTGGTTTTGGAGGTGGAGGGCTGTGAAATCGGGAGGAAGAGCTCTGGGGGTTGTTGACCAAAACTGTCTCTAATGCTATCAATCTTCTGCTTGAAAAATGAGGCAAAGTCTTCAGCAGAGATAAGTGGGGAGGGAGGAGGTGCTGGGGGACGGAGGAGAGAATTGAAGGTGTTGAATAACTGTTTAGGGTTGTGAGAGAGGGAGGATATGAGAGATGAGAAGTAGGTTTGTTTAGCTGTGGCAAGTGTGGTCTTGAAAGTAGTGAGGGACTGTTTGAATGCGATGAAGTGCTCGTTAGAGTGGGATCTTTTCCATCTGCGCTCAGCAGCTCTGGAAGCTCGCCTAAGTTCTTTGGTCAGGCTGGTGTGCCAGGGCTGTCTGTTGATTTTGCGAGCATTGGTATGTGTAAGTGGGGCAGCAGATTCCAAAGCTACAGCTATTGTGGTATTATATAGAGCAGCAGCGTCATCCGCATTGTGTATGGAACTTATGTCTGTGAGGGGGAGGAGGGATTCAGAGAATGAATGTAGGTCAAGATGTTTAATATTTCTGCGAGGGTGTGAAAGTTTGTGGGGTGGGGATTGTAGACATGGAGTGGAGAGAGATGAGAATGTGAGAAAGTTGTGGTCAGAGAGAGGAAGAGGTGAGTTAGAGAGGTTAGATAGAGAGCAGAGGCGGGTGAAGATGAGGTCCAGTGTGTGACCGTCTTTGTGAGTGGCTGCAGAAGACCATTGAGTGAGGCTGAAGGAGGAAGTGAGAGATAGAAGTTTAGTGGCAGCTGAGAGGGAAGTGTCAATGGGTATGTTGAAGTCGCCCATGATGATAGTGGGGATGTCCGCAGAAAGGAAATGAAGTAGCCAGGTGGTGAAGTGGTCAAAGAAGATGGTGGCTGGCCCTGGGGGGCGGTAAATGACAGCCAGTTGGAGGTTGGTGGGGGAATAGATGCGCATAGAGTGCACCTCAAAGGAAGGGAGGGTAACAGAGGGTGGCAGTGGGATTGGGGTGAAGGAGCAGTTATCTGACAGGAGAAAACCAACTCCTCCGCCATGTTTGCTGCTGGGGCGGGGTGTGTGGGAAAGGTGGAAGCCACCGTAAGAGAGTGCAGCAGGGGAGACTGAGTCAGAGGGGGTGAGCCAGGTTTCGGTGATGGCAAGGAAGGAAAGTTTGGTAGTAACAAAGAGATCATGGATGTAGGAGAGCTTGTTGCAGACAGAGCGAGCGTTCCACAGAGCTCCCGTTAGTGGGACTGGGGAAGCGGGGGCTGGGTGAATGGGTATTAGGTTAGAGAGGTTACGGAAGTTTGTGCTAGAGCGTGGATGGGAGGTAGAAATGATTGTGGGAATATGGTGAGGAGGACCAGGATTTGGAGAGATATCACCAGCAGTAAGAAGGAGCAGAGAAAGTGTTAGCAGGTGGGAGCAGGAGAGGGCTTGAGGGGGCTGTCTGTGCTTGGAGACAGAGGATTGTATGTTAAGGAACAGTTTGGAGGAGGAGGTGAGGTGGATGGGGAGGATTGAAGAGGAGATGAACAGTAAGGGGTGCTATAAATGTGGTAACTGCAAGTATTGTGGCTCTATTAGTCAGGGTAAAGAATTTAGGAGCAATGTGACAGGGAAAAGTTTTTCTATACACCAGTTCATTAATTGCAAAACTAGAGGTGTTCTATATAAGATTACGTGTATATGTGGTATCGAGTATGTAGGAAAGACCAGTAGAGAACTAAGAAGAAGAGTTGGAAAACATCATAGGGATACCATCAATAAAAAAGATACCCCTGTAGCGAACCATATTAATAGATTTCACAATGGCAATCTGAGAGGAGTGAAATTTATGGGGATAGAGAGAATTGCCCAACCCCAGAGAGGGGGTGACTGGGACAAACGTATTCTGCAAAGAGAATGTAGGTGGATTTTTCGCTTGCAAACTCAAAGCCCTATGGGCCTTAACGAGCAACTCAACTTTTCTTCCTTCTTGTAGGTATAGATGCTCAATAGGGACTCTAGAATAGGGACAGCCGCCGTTGAGTGGGGGCGCCTCTGCGCAGGTTCTTAGGGTGCCAACCTCCGCGTTAGGCAGGTTTTGTGTAGCTAGGGGGTAATAGGGGGAAGACTGAAGGGTCACCCTTTACTGTCCTTTCCCTGGTATGGGTATATGGGAAGGAGGTTCATCGTGTCCCCCCCTTTTTTCCTTCGTCCCTTTTTTCTTCTTTTTTCTTTTTCTCTTTTTCTTTTTTACTTTTTTACTTTTTGCTTTTGTTTTGCTTCAGCCATACGTAATGTATAGGTATATATATTTTTTCAAAGTGTTTATTACTTTTTGTATTTTTCCGGTTTTTTATTTGCTCGGTTTGTTCATTATTACAAACTGTATTTCATCTACTGATCCGATATCTGTGTGAGGGGTTTTCCTGAAGAATGAGACACTATTAAAATCAATATTCCGCTGCTGGTATGATAAGAATGTGGACTATGTAAAAATGCACATTACCTTTATTAAAGGGACAGCATCCACAGGGAGTGTGCTGATATACATATTGTGGATGTGCGGAACCCAGAGCTGGTTTGATTAATAAGGAGCTCATTGGGGTTATTTGAAGCGCGACTCTGATCATGTGATCATGAGACGACTATGACGTGTTTGGGTCAGGATGCGGCATGTAATCATCTAAGGGAAATGATGGGCGCACCTCCCGAAAATGTCCGCCTACTCGGGCTTTGCGGCACCTTTAAGCACAGCAATTTGTGTAGCGCTATTCGCGTCCCCGGGAGACCGGAAGTGATTCTCCGATAACCGGAAGCACGCGGCCTGGAGATACACATGGCGGCTACGTCATCCTGAGATGCGCAGCGTGCGGGCGACAGCAACCGGAAATGGGTTGCCGGCAGCCACGCACGCGCTGCATGGAGAAAACTATTTAAGACAGGTAAAGCTCATATGGAGTAGCAACGCTCGTATACATGAGAGAATATATGTCATCACTCCCCTGATGATTTGAAAAAAGAAACACGTCGGGAGACATAGACCTCTGCCGGGATTAATGGATAGTATGGCATGATCCGCATCAAAGTCCCGAAAACTCTGTGAGAGGGGCATCGCTGAGAGCATTGGTCCCACAGGATGAGTATAAAATATAACGCTGCTAGTATATGTATCCACGCATAGATACCCATTGAACATATGCCTATATGTATCTATTTTTTTGAGGCATATGTGTATTCTGGTACTATTGGTGGGTTTGAATCTAAAAGGTTGGGGTGCGGCCCGCCTTCTATTACCTGCTGAGCTTGCTCATCTATTGTTGTAGCACCATATGGGTAACAATGCCCTAAACATATGAGTGATCTACAAACATCGTTGTATTTGGTTTTTACCTGTAGTCTGTTTTGTGTTTTTTGTGGTCGTTCTCGGCTTTTTAAAAACACTGGCACTTGTGTTTCACTTTTGGTTTTTGTTTGTGAGTTTTATAAGGATCTAAGTAAAAGTTAAGTTTTATATTTACCCTTTAACCCGCTGCTAGACTGGGAATTATTGGTTATTGGAAGTACTGTCCTTGCTGTTATATAACCCTACAATCTATACCCTACACTCTATACCCTACACTCTATACCCTACACTCTATACCCTACACTCTATACCCCACACTCTATACCATACACTCTATACCCTACACTCTACACCCTACACTCTATACCCCACACTCTATACCCTACACTCTACACCCTACACTCTATACCCTAAACTCTATACCCTACACTCTATACCCTACACTCTACACTCTACACTCTATACCCTACACTCTATACCATACACTCTACACCCTACAATCTACACTCTATACCCTACACTCTATACCCTACACTCTATACCCTACACTCTATACCCTACACTCTATACCCTACACGCTACACCCTATACCCTACACTCTATACCCTACAATCTATAACCTACACTCTATACCCTATACTCTGCACTCTATACCCTACACTCTATACCCTACACTCTATACCCTACACTATACACTCTATACCCTACACTCTACACCATACACTCTATACCCTATACTCTACACCCTACACTCTACACTCCATACCCTACAATCTATACCCTACACTCTATACCCTACACTCTATACCCTACACTCTACACTCTATACCCTACACTCTATACCATACACTCTATACCCTACACTCTATACCCTAAACTCTACACCCTACACTCTATACCCTACACGCTACACTTTATACCCTACACTCTATACCCTACACTCTATACCCTACACTCTACACTCTATACCCTACACTCTATACCATACAATCTATCCCTACACTCTACACTCTATACCCTACACTCTATACCCTACACTCTATACCCTACACTCTATACCCTACACTCTACACCATACACTCTATACTCTATACCCTACACTCTATACTCTATACCCTACAATCTATACCCTACACTCTATACCCTACACTCTATACCCTACACTCTACACTCTATACCATACACTCTATACCCTACACTCTATACCCTACACTCTATACCCTACACTCTATATCATACACTCTATACCCTACACTCTATACCATACACTCTATACCCTACACTCTATACCCTACACTCTACACCCTATACTCTATACCCTACACTCTATACCCTACACTCTATACCCTACACTCTATACTATACACTCTATACCCTACACTCTATACCCTACACTCTACACTCTATACCCTATACTCTATAACATACACTCTATACACTACACTCTATACCTTACACTCTATACCCTACAATCTGCACTCTACACCCTACACTTTATACACTACACTCTATACCCTACACTCTATACCCTACACTCTATACCCTACACTCTACACCCTACACTCTATACCCTACACTCTATACTATACACTCTATACCCTACACTCTCTACGCTACAGTCTATACCCTACACTCTATACCCTACACTCTATACCCTACACTATACACTCTATACCCTACACTCTACACCATACACTCTATACTCTATACCCTACACTCTATACTCTATACCCTACAATCTATACCCTACACTCTATACCCTACACTCTACACTCTATACCCTAAACTCTATACCATACACTCTATCCCTACACTCTACACTCTATACCCTACACTCTATACCCTACACTCTATACCCTACACTCTATACCTTACACTCTACACCATACACTCTATACCCTACACTCTATACTCTATACCCTACAATCTATACCCTACACTCTATACCCTAAACTCTATACCCTACACTCTATACCCTACACTCTACACTCTATACCATACACTCTATACCCTACACTCTACACTCTACACTCTATACCCTACACTCTACACTCTATACCCTACACTCTATATCATACACTCTATACCCTACACTCTATACCCTACACTCAACACCCTACACTCTATACCCTACACTCTATACCCTACACTCTACACCCTACACTCTATACCCTACACCATACACTCTATACCCTATACTCTATACCCTACACTCTACACTCTATACCCTACAATCTATACCCTACACTCTATACCCTACACTCTATACCCTACACTCTACACTCTATACCCTACACTCTATACCCTACACTCTATACCCTAAACTCTACACCCTACACTCTATACCCTACACGCTACACTCTATACCCTACACTCTATACCCTACACTCTATACCATACACTCTATGCCCTACACACTATACCCTACACTCTATACCCTAAACTCTACACCCTACACTCTATAACATACACTCTATATACTACACTCTATACCCTACAATCTGCACTCTACACCCTACACTCTATACCCTACACTCTATACCCTACACTCTACACTTTATACCCTACACTCTATACCCTACACTCTATACCTTAAATCTATACCCTACACTCAAAACCATACACTCTACACCCTACACTCTATACCCTACACTCTATACCCTACACTCTATACCCTACACTCTATACCCTACACTATACACTCTATACCCTACACTCTACACCATACACTCTATACTCTATACCCTACACTCTATACTCTATACCCTACAATCTATACCCTACACTCTATACCCTACACTCTACACTCTATACCCTACACTCTATACCATACAATCTATCCCTACACTCTACACTCTATACCCTACACTCTATACCCTACACTCTATACCCTACACTCTATACCCTACACTCTACACCATACACTCTATACTCTATACTCTATACCCTACACTCTATACTCTATACCCTACAATCTATACCCTACACTCTATACCCTACACTCTATACCCTACACTCTACACTCTATACCATACACTCTATACCCTACACTCTACACTCTATACCCTACACTCTATACCCTACACTCTACACTCTATACCCTACACTCTATATCATACACTCTATACCCTACACTCTATACCATACACTCTATACCCTACACTATACACCCTACACTCTATACCCTACACTCTATACCCTACACTCTATACCCTACACTCTATACTATACACTCTATACCCTACACTCTATACCCTACACTCTACACCCTATACTCTATAACATACACTCTATACACTACACTCTATACCTTACACTCTATACCCTACAATCTGCACTCTACACCCTACACTTTATACACTACACTCTATACCCTACACTCTATACCCTACACTCTATACCCTACACTCTACACCCTACACTCTATACCCTACACTCTATACTATACACTCTATACCCTACACTCTCTACCCTACAGTCTATACCCTACACTCTATACCCTACACTCTATACCCTACACTATACACTCTATACCCTACACTCTACACCATACACTCTATACTCTATACCCTACACTCTATACTCTATACCCTACAATCTATACCCTACACTCTATACCCTACACTCTATACCCTACACTCTATACCCTACACTCTACACTCTATACCATACACTCTATACCCTACACTCTACACTCTATACCCTACACTCTATACCCTACACTCTACACTCTATACCCTACACTCTATATCATACACTCTATACCCTACACTCTATACCATACACTCTATACCCTACACTCTACACCCTACACTCTATACCCTACACTCTATACCCTACACTCTATACCCTACACTCTATACTATACACTCTATACCCTACACTCTATACCCTACACTCTACACTCTATACCCTATACTCTATAACATACACTCTATACACTACACTCTATACCTTACACTCTATACCCTACAATCTGCACTCTACACCCTACACTTTATACACTACACTCTATACCCTACACTCTATACCCTACACTCTATACCCTACACTCTACACCCTACACTCTATACCCTACACTCTATACTATACACTCTATACCCTACACTCTCTACCCTACAGTCTATACCCTACACTCTATACCCTACACTCTATACCCTACACTCTATACCCTACACTCTACACTCTATACTCTATACCCTACACTCTATACTCTATACCCTACAATCTATACCCTACACTCTATACCCTAAACGCTATACCCTACACTCTATACCCTACACTCTACACCATACACTCTATACCCTACACTCTACACTCTATACCCTACACTCTACACTCTATACCCTACACTCTATATCATACACTCTATACCCTACACTCTATACCATACACTCTATACCCTACACTCTATACCCTACACTCTACACCCTACACTCTATACCCTACACTCTATACCCTGCACTCTATACCATACACTCTATACCCTACACTCTATACCCTACACTCTATACCCTACACTCTACACCCTACACTCTATAACATACACTCTATACACTACACTCTATACCTTACACTCTATACCCTACACTCTACACTCTATACCCTACACTCTATACCCTACACTCTACACTCTATACCCTACACTCTATATCATACACTCTATACCCTACACTCTATACCATACACTCTATACCCTACACTCTACACCCTACACTCTATACCCTACACTCTATACCCTACACTCTATACCCTACACTCTATACTATACACTCTATACCCTACACTCTATACCCTACACTCTACACTCTATACCCTATACTCTATAACATACACTCTATACACTACACTCTATACCTTACACTCTATACCCTACAATCTGCACTCTACACCCTACACTTTATACACTACACTCTATACCCTACACTCTATACCCTACACTCTATACCCTACACTCTACACCCTACACTCTATACCCTACACTCTATACTATACACTCTATACCCTACACTCTCTACGCTACAGTCTATACCCTACACTCTATACCCTACACTCTATACCCTACACTATACACTCTATACCCTACACTCTACACCATACACTCTATACTCTATACCCTACACTCTATACTCTATACCCTACAATCTATACCCTACACTCTATACCCTACACTCTACACTCTATACCCTAAACTCTATACCATACACTCTATCCCTACACTCTACACTCTATACCCTACACTCTATACCCTACACTCTATACCCTACACTCTATACCCTACACTCTACACCATACACTCTATACTCTATACCCTACACTCTATACTCTATACCCTACAATCTATACCCTACACTCTATACCCTAAACTCTATACCCTACACTCTATACCCTACACTCTACACTCTATACCATACACTCTATACCCTACACTCTACACTCTATACCCTACACTCTATATCATACACTCTATACCCTACACTCTATACCCTACACTCAACACCCTACACTCTATACCCTACACTCTATACCCTACACTCTACACCCTACACTCTATACCCTACACCATACACTCTATACCTTATACTCTATACCCTACACTCTACACTCTATACCCTACAATCTATACCCTACACTCTATACCCTACACTCTATACCCTACACTCTACACTCTATACCCTACACTCTATACCCTACACTCTATACCCTAAACTCTACACCCTACACTCTATACCCTACACGCTACACTCTATACCCTACACTCTATACCCTACACTCTATACCATACACTCTATACCCTACACACTATACCCTACACTCTATACCCTAAACTCTACACCCTACACTCTATAACATACACTCTATACACTACACTCTATACCCTACAATCTGCACTCTACACCCTACACTCTATACCCTACACTCTATACCCTACACTCTACACTTTATACCCTACACTCTATACCCTACACTCTATACCCTACACTCTATACCCTACACTCAAAACCATACACTCTACACCCTACACTCTATACCCTACACTCTATACCCTACACTCTATACCCTACACTCTATACCCTACACTCTATACCCTACACTATACACTCTATACCCTACACTCTACACCATACACTCTATACTCTATACCCAACACTCTATACTCTATACCCTACAATCTATACCCTACAATCTATACCCTACACTCTATACCCTACACTCTACACTCTATACCCTACACTCTATACCATACAATCTATCCCTACACTCTACACTCTATACCCTACAATCTATACCTTACACTCTATACCCTACACTCTACACTCTATACCCTACACTCTATACCATACAATCTATACCCAACACTCTATACTCTATACCCTACAATCTATACCCTACACTCTATACCCTACACTCTACACTCTATACCCTACACTCTATACCATACAATCTATCCCTACACTCTACACTCTATACCCTACACTCTATACCCTACACTCTATACCCTACACTCTATACCCTACACTCTACACCATACACTCTATACTCTATACCCTACACTCTATACTCTATACCATACAATCTATACCCTACACTCTATACCCTACACTCTATACCCTACACTCTATACCCTACACTCTACACTCTATACCATACACTCTATACCCTACACTCTACACTCTATACCCTACACTCTATACCCTACACTCTACACTCTATACCCTACACTCTATATCATACACTCTATACCCTACACTCTATACCATACACTCTATACCCTACACTCTATACCCTACACTCTACACCCTACACTCTATACCCTACACTCTATACCCTACACTCTATACTATACACTCTATACCCTACACTCTATACCCTACACTCTATAACATACACTCTATACACTACACTCTATACCTTACACTCTATACCCTACAATCTGCACTCTACACCCTACACTTTATACACTACACTCTATACCCTACACTCTATACCCTACACTCTATACCCTACACTCTACACCCTACACTCTATACCCTACACTCTATACTATACACTCTATACCCTACACTCTCTACCCTACAGTCTATACCCTACACTCTATACCCTACACTCTATACCCTACACTATACACTCTATACCCTACACTCTACACCATACACTCTATACTCTATACCCTACACTCTATACTCTATACCCTACAATCTATACACTACACTCTATACCCTACACTCTACACTCTATACCCTAAACTCTATACCATACACTCTATCCCTACACTCTACACTCTATACCCTACACTCTATACCCTACACTCTATACCCTACACTCTATACCCTACACTCTACACCATACACTCTATACTCTATACCCTACACTCTATACTCTATACCCTACAATCTATACCCTACACTCTATACCCTAAACTCTATACCCTACACTCTATACCCTACACTCTACACCATACACTCTATACCCTACACTCTACACTCTACACTCTATACCCTACACTCTACACTCTATACCCTACACCAGGGGTCCCCAACTCCAGTCCTCAAGGCCCACCAACATGTCATGTTTTCAGGATTTCCTTAGTCTTGCCCAGGTAATAATTGCATCACCTGTGCAATGCAAAGGAAATCCTGAAAACATGACCTGTTGGTGGGCCTTGAGGACTGGAGTTGGGGACCCCTGCCCTACACTATATATCATACACTCTATACCCTACACTCTATACCATACACTCTATACACTACACTCTATACCCTACACTCTACACCATACACTCTATACCCTACACTCTACACTCTATACCCTACACTCTACACTCTATACCCTACACTCTATATCATACACTCTATACCCTACACTCTATACCATACACTCTATACCCTACACTCTATACCCTACACTCTACACCCTACACTCTATACCCTACACTCTATACCCTACACTCTATACTATACACTCTATACCCTAAACTCTATACCCTACACTCTATACCCTACACTCTACACCCTACACTCTATACCCTACACTCTATACTATACACTCTATACCCTACACTCTCTACCCTACAGTCTCTACCCTACACTTTATACCTTACAATCTATACCCTACACTCTATACCCTACACTCTATACCCTACACTCTATACCATAAACTCTATACCCTACACTCTATACCCTACACCCTACACTCTATACCCTACACTCTATACCCTACATTCTGCACTCTACACCCTACACTTTATACCCTACACTCTATACCCTACACTCTATACTCTACACTCTACACTTTATACCCTACACTCTACACTCTATACCCTACACTCTATACCCTATACTCTATACCCTACACTCTATACCCTACACTCTATACCATACACTCTATACCATACACTCTACACCCTACACTTTATACCATACACTCTATACCCTACACTCTACACTCTATACCCTACACTCTATACCCTACACTCTACACTCTATACCATACACTCTATACCATACATTCTATACCCTACACTCTATACCATACACTCTATACCATACACTCTATACCCTACACTCTATACCATACACTCTATACCCTACACTCAACACCCTACACTCTATACCCTACACTCTATACTATACACTCTATACCCTACACTCTACACTCTATACCCTACACTCTATACCCTACACCATACACTCTATACCCTATATTCTATACCCTACACTCTACACTCTATACCCTACAATCTATACCCTACACTCTATACCCTACACTCTATACCCTACACTCTACACTCTATACCCTACACTCTATACCATACACTCTATACCCTACACTCTACACCCTACACTCTATACCCTACACGCTACACTCTATACCCTACACTCTATACCCTACACTCTATACCATACACTCTATACCCTACACACTATACCCTACACTCTATACCCTAAACTCTACACCCTACACTCTATAACATACACTCTATACACTACACTCTATACCCTACAATCTGCACTCTACACCCTACACTCTATACCCTACACTCTATACCCTACACTCTACACTTTATACCCTACACTCTATACCCTACACTCTATACCCTACACTCTATACCCTACACTCTATACCCTACACTATACACTCAATACCCTACACTCTACACCATACACTCTATACTCTATACCCTACACTCTATACTCTATACCCTACACTCTATACCCTACACTCTATACGCTACACTCTATACCCTACACTCTATACCCTACACTCTACACTCTATACCATACACTCTATCTCTACACTCTACACTCTATACCCTACACTCTATACCCTACAATCTCTTACATACACTCTATACACTACACTCTATACCTTACACTCTACACCCTACACTCTATACCCTACACTCTATACCCTAAACTCTACACTCCATACCCTACACTCTATAACATACACTCTATACCCTACACTCTATACCCTACACTCTAATCCCTACACTCTACACTCTATACCCTACACTCCATACCCTACACTCTATACCATACACTCTATATCCTACACTCTATACCCTACACTCTATACCCTACACTCTATACCCTACACTATACACTCAATACCCTACACTCTACACCATACACTCTATACTCTATACCCTACACTCTATACTCTATACCCTACACTCTATACCCTACACTCTATACGCTACACTCTATACCCTACACTCTACACTCTATACCATACACTCTATCTCTACACTCTACACTCTATACCCTACACTCTATACCCTACAATCTCTTACATACACTCTATACACTACACTCTATACCTTACACTCTACACCCTACACTCTATACCCTACACTCTATACCCTAAACTCTACACTCCATACCCTACACTCTATAACATACACTCTATACCCTACACTCTATACCCTACACTCTAATCCCTACACTCTACACTCTATACCCTACACTCCATACCCTACACTCTATACCATACACTCTATACCATACACTCTACACCATACACTTTATACCATAATCTATACCCTACACTCTACACTCTATACCCTACACTCTATACCCTACACTCTATACCATACACTCTATACCATACACTCTATACCATACACTCTATACCATACACTCTATACCATAGACTCTATACCTTACACTCAACACCCTACACTCTATACCTTACACTCTATACCCTACACTCTATACCCTACACTCTACACTCTATACCCTACACTCTATAAATACACTCTATACCCTACACTCTATAACATACACTCTATACCCCCTACACTCTATACCATACACTCTACACCCTACACTCTACACTCTATACCCTACACTCTATACCCTATACTCTATACCCTACACTCTATACCCTACACTCTATACCCTACACTCTATACCGTACACTCTATACCCCACACTCTATACCCTACACTCTATACCCCACACTCTACACCCTACACTCTATACCCTACACTCTATACCCTACACTCTATACCCTACACTCTACACCCTACACTCTATACCCTACACTCTATACCCTACACTCTATACCCTACACTCTATACCCTAACATCACCACAGATTACTTTTAAGAAAGGTCGCTCAATCAAGGATAGAGTGGTCCACAGTCATTTCACCCCACCCTCTGCGTCTACCTCTGATTCCACCTGGTTAGGTGGTCGTATTATTATTATTATTATTATTATTATTATTTATTGTTATAGCGCCATTTATTCCATGGCGCTTTACATGTGAGGAGGGGTATACATAATGAAAACAAGTACAATAATCTTAAACAATACAAGTCATAACTGGTACAGGAGGAATGAGGACCCTGCCCGCGAGGGCTCACAATCTACAAGGGATGGGTGAGAATACAGTAGGTGAGGGTAGAGATGGTCATGCAGCGGTTTGGTCGATCGGTGGTAGCTGCAGGTTGTAGGCTTGTCTGAAGAGGTGGGTCTTCAGGTTCTTTTTGAAGGTTTCGATGGTAGGCGAGAGTCTGATGTGTTGTGGTAGAGGGTTCCAGAGTAGGGGTGATACGCGAGAGAAATCTTGTATACGATTGTGGGAAGTGGAGATAAGAGGGGAGTAGAGTAGGAGATCTTGTGAGGATCGGAGGTTGCGGGTAGGTAAGTACCGGGAGACGAGGTCACAGATGTATGGAGGAGACAGGTTGTGGATGGCTTTGTACGTCATGGTTAGGGTTTTGTAGTGGAGTCTCTGGGCAATGGGGAGCCAGTGAAGGGATTGACAGAGGGGAGAGGCCGGGGAATAGCGGGGGGACAAGTGGATTAGTCGGGCAGCAGAGTTTAGAATAGATTGGAGGGGTGCGAGAGTGTTAGCGGGGAGGCCACAGAGCAGGAGGTTGCAGTAGTCAAGGCGAGAGATGATGAGGGCATGGACTAGGGTTTTTGCAGATTCATGGTTGAGGAATGAACGGATTCGTGAAATATTTTTGAGTTGCAGTCGGCAGGAAGTGGAAAGGGCTTGGATATGTGGTTTGAAGGAGAGATCAGCTTCAAGGATTACCCCGAGGCAGCGAGCTTGTGGGACTGGGGAGAGTGGGCAGCCATTTACTGTAATTGATAGGTTCGTTGGGGGGGTCGCGTGAGATGGGGGAAAGATGATGAATTCTGTTTTGTCCATGTTAAGTTTCAAAAATCTAGCGGAGAAGAAGGATGAAATAGTGGACAGACATTGAGGGATTCTGGTTAGAAGGGAGGTGATATCTGGTCCAGAGATGTAGATCTGTGTGTCGTCAGCATAGAGGTGATACTGAAAGCCATGAAATTCTATGAGCTGTCCCAGGCCAAAGGTGTAAATGGAGAAGAGCAAGGGCCCAAGGACTGAACCTTGTGGGACTCCGACAGATAGAGGGCGAGGTGAGGAGGTGGTGTGTGAGTGGGAGACGCTGAATGTCCGGTCTGTTAGGTATGATGAGATCCAGGATAGGGCCAAGTCTGCGATGCCAAGGGATGAGAGGGTTTGTAATAATAGGGAATGGTCCACTGTGTCAAAGGCAGCCGACAGGTCGAGGAGGAGGAGGACAGAGTAGTGTCGCTTGCTCTTGGCGGTTAAGAGGTCATTGGTGACTTTAGTTAGGGCAGTTTCGGTGGAATGGTGTGACCGGAAGCCAGATTGTAGGCGGTCAAAGAGGGAGCAGGAAGAGAGACGGGAGGACAGTTCAAGGTAAACGTGTTGTTCCAGTAGTTTGGAGGCATAGGGGAGAAGTGATATAGGGCGATAGCTAGATACAGAGGATGGGTCAAGAGAGGGCTTTTTGAGGATAGGTGTGATGGAGGCATGTTTAAAGCTTGAGGGGAAAACACCAGTTGTTAGAGATAAGTTGAAGAGATGGGTTAGGGTTGGGATGAAGATTGTGGTGAGGTTTGGGATGAGGTGGGATGGGAGTGGGTCAAGTGCACAGGTGGTGAGATGTGATCTTGAGAGTAGAGTGGAGAGTTGATCTTCTGTAATGGTGGAGAAGTTGGTTTTGGAGGTGGAGGGCTGTGAAATCGGGAGGAAGAGCTCTGGGGGTTGTTGACCAAAACTGTCTCTAATGCTATCAATCTTCTGCTTGAAAAATGAGGCAAAGTCTTCAGCAGAGATAAGTGGGGAGGGAGGAGGTGCTGGGGGACGGAGGAGAGAATTGAAGGTGTTGAATAACTGTTTAGGGTTGTGAGAGAGGGAGGATATGAGAGATGAGAAGTAGGTTTGTTTAGCTGTGGCAAGTGTGGTCTTGAAAGTAGTGAGGGACTGTTTGAATGCGATGAAGTGCTCGTTAGAGTGGGATCTTTTCCATCTGCGCTCAGCAGCTCTGGAAGCTCGCCTAAGTTCTTTGGTCAGGCTGGTGTGCCAGGGCTGTCTGTTGATTTTGCGAGCATTGGTATGTGTAAGTGGGGCAGCAGATTCCAAAGCTACAGCTATTGTGGTATTATATAGAGCAGCAGCGTCATCCGCATTGTGTATGGAACTTATGTCTGTGAGGGGGAGGAGGGATTCAGAGAATGAATGTAGGTCAAGATGTTTAATATTTCTGCGAGGGTGTGAAAGTTTGTGGGGTGGGGATTGTAGACATGGAGTGGAGAGAGATGAGAATGTGAGAAAGTTGTGGTCAGAGAGAGGAAGAGGTGAGTTAGAGAGGTTAGATAGAGAGCAGAGGCGGGTGAAGATGAGGTCCAGTGTGTGACCGTCTTTGTGAGTGGCTGCAGAAGACCATTGAGTGAGGCTGAAGGAGGAAGTGAGAGATAGAAGTTTAGTGGCAGCTGAGAGGGAAGTGTCAATGGGTATGTTGAAGTCGCCCATGATGATAGTGGGGATGTCCGCAGAAAGGAAATGAAGTAGCCAGGTGGTGAAGTGGTCAAAGAAGATGGTGGCTGGCCCTGGGGGGCGGTAAATGACAGCCAGTTGGAGGTTGGTGGGGGAATAGATGCGCATAGAGTGCACCTCAAAGGAAGGGAGGGTAACAGAGGGTGGCAGTGGGATTGGGGTGAAGGAGCAGTTATCTGACAGGAGAAAACCAACTCCTCCGCCATGTTTGCTGCTGGGGCGGGGTGTGTGGGAAAGGTGGAAGCCACCGTAAGAGAGTGCAGCAGGGGAGACTGAGTCAGAGGGGGTGAGCCAGGTTTCGGTGATGGCAAGGAAGGAAAGTTTGGTAGTAACAAAGAGATCATGGATGTAGGAGAGCTTGTTGCAGACAGAGCGAGCGTTCCACAGAGCTCCCGTTAGTGGGACTGGGGAAGCGGGGGCTGGGTGAATGGGTATTAGGTTAGAGAGGTTACGGAAGTTTGTGCTAGAGCGTGGATGGGAGGTAGAAATGATTGTGGGAATATGGTGAGGAGGACCAGGATTTGGAGAGATATCACCAGCAGTAAGAAGGAGCAGAGAAAGTGTTAGCAGGTGGGAGCAGGAGAGGGCTTGAGGGGGCTGTCTGTGCTTGGAGACAGAGGATTGTATGTTAAGGAACAGTTTGGAGGAGGAGGTGAGGTGGATGGGGAGGATTGAAGAGGAGATGAACAGTAAGGGGTGCTATAAATGTGGTAACTGCAAGTATTGTGGCTCTATTAGTCAGGGTAAAGAATTTAGGAGCAATGTGACAGGGAAAAGTTTTTCTATACACCAGTTCATTAATTGCAAAACTAGAGGTGTTCTATATAAGATTACGTGTATATGTGGTATCGAGTATGTAGGAAAGACCAGTAGAGAACTAAGAAGAAGAGTTGGAAAACATCATAGGGATACCATCAATAAAAAAGATACCCCTGTAGCGAACCATATTAATAGATTTCACAATGGCAATCTGAGAGGAGTGAAATTTATGGGGATAGAGAGAATTGCCCAACCCCAGAGAGGGGGTGACTGGGACAAACGTATTCTGCAAAGAGAATGTAGGTGGATTTTTCGCTTGCAAACTCAAAGCCCTATGGGCCTTAACGAGCAACTCAACTTTTCTTCCTTCTTGTAGGTATAGATGCTCAATAGGGACTCTAGAATAGGGACAGCCGCCGTTGAGTGGGGGCGCCTCTGCGCAGGTTCTTAGGGTGCCAACCTCCGCGTTAGGCAGGTTTTGTGTAGCTAGGGGATAATAGGGGGAAGACTGAAGGGTCACCCTTTACTGTCCTTTCCCTGGTATGGGTATATGGGAAGGAGGTTCATCGTGTCCCCCCCTTTTTTCCTTCGTCCCTTTTTTCTTCTTTTTTCTTTTTCTCTTTTTCTTTTTTACTTTTTTACTTTTTGCTTTTGTTTTGCTTCAGCCATACGTAATGTATAGGTATATATATTTTTTCAAAGTGTTTATTACTTTTTGTATTTTTCCGGTTTTTTATTTGCTCGGTTTGTTCATTATTACAAACTGTATTTCATCTACTGATCCGATATCTGTGTGAGGGGTTTTCCTGAAGAATGAGACACTATTAAAATCAATATTCCGCTGCTGGTATGATAAGAATGTGGACTATGTAAAAATGCACATTACCTTTATTAAAGGGACAGCATCCACAGGGAGTGTGCTGATATACATATTGTGGATGTGCGGAACCCAGAGCTGGTTTGATTAATAAGGAGCTCATTGGGGTTATTTGAAGCGCGACTCTGATCATGTGATCATGAGACGACTATGACGTGTTTGGGTCAGGATGCGGCATGTAATCATCTAAGGGAAATGATGGGCGCACCTCCCGAAAATGTCCGCCTACTCGGGCTTTGCGGCACCTTTAAGCACAGCAATTTGTGTAGCGCTATTCGCGTCCCCGGGAGACCGGAAGTGATTCTCCGATAACCGGAAGCACGCGGCCTGGAGATACACATGGCGGCTACGTCATCCTGAGATGCGCAGCGTGCGGGCGACAGCAACCGGAAATGGGTTGCCGGCAGCCACGCACGCGCTGCATGGAGAAAACTATTTAAGACAGGTAAAGCTCATATGGAGTAGCAACGCTCGTATACATGAGAGAATATATGTCATCACTCCCCTGATGATTTGAAAAAAGAAACACGTCGGGAGACATAGACCTCTGCCGGGATTAATGGATAGTATGGCATGATCCGCATCAAAGTCCCGAAAACTCTGTGAGAGGGGCATCGCTGAGAGCATTGGTCCCACAGGATGAGTATAAAATATAACGCTGCTAGTATATGTATCCACGCATAGATACCCATTGAACATATGCCTATATGTATCTATTTTTTTGAGGCATATGTGTATTCTGGTACTATTGGTGGGTTTGAATCTAAAAGGTTGGGGTGCGGCCCGCCTTCTATTACCTGCTGAGCTTGCTCATCTATTGTTGTAGCACCATATGGGTAACAATGCCCTAAACATATGAGTGATCTACAAACATCGTTGTATTTGGTTTTTACCTGTAGTCTGTTTTGTGTTTTTTGTGGTCGTTCTCGGCTTTTTAAAAACACTGGCACTTGTGTTTCACTTTTGGTTTTTGTTTGTGAGTTTTATAAGGATCTAAGTAAAAGTTAAGTTTTATATTTACCCTTTAACCCGCTGCTAGACTGGGAATTATTGGTTATTGGAAGTACTGTCCTTGCTGTTATATAACCCTACAATCTATACCCTACACTCTATACCCTACACTCTATACCCTACACTCTATACCCTACACTCTATACCCCACACTCTATACCATACACTCTATACCCTACACTCTACACCCTACACTCTATACCCCACACTCTATACCCTACACTCTACACCCTACACTCTATACCCTAAACTCTATACCCTACACTCTATACCCTACACTCTACACTCTACACTCTATACCCTACACTCTATACCATACACTCTACACCCTACAATCTACACTCTATACCCTACACTCTATACCCTACACTCTATACCCTACACTCTATACCCTACACTCTATACCCTACACGCTACACCCTATACCCTACACTCTACACTCTATACCCTACAATCTATAACCTACACTCTATACCCTATACTCTGCACTCTATACCCTACACTCTATACCCTACACTCTATACCCTACACTATACACTCTATACCCTACACTCTACACCATACACTCTATACCCTATACTCTACACCCTACACTCTACACTCCATACCCTACAATCTATACCCTACACTCTATACCCTACACTCTATACCCTACACTCTACACTCTATACCCTACACTCTATACCATACACTCTATACCCTACACTCTATACCCTAAACTCTACACCCTACACTCTATACCCTACACGCTACACTTTATACCCTACACTCTATACCCTACACTCTATACCCTACACTCTATACCCTAGACGCTATACCCTACAATCTATACCCTACACTCTGTACCCTACACTCTATAGCCCAACACTCTATACCCTACATTCTATACCCTACACTCTATACCCTACACTCTATACCATACACTCTACACTCTATACCCTACACTCTATACCATACACTCTACACTCTATACCCTACACTCTGATCCCTACACTCTACACTCTATACCCTACACTCTATACCCTACACTCTATACCCTACACTCTACACTCTATTCCGTTCACTCTATACCCTACACTCTATACCCTGCACTCTACATGCTACACTCTATACCCTACACTGTATAGTATACACTCTATACCCTACACTCTACACTCTCTACTCTATACCCTACAATCTATACCCTACACTCTATATCCTACACTCTATACCCTACACTCTATACCCTACACTCTATACCCTACACTCTACACCCTCCACTCTATACCCCACACTCTATACCCTACACTCTACACCCTACACTCTATACCCTAAACTCTATACCCTACACTCTATACCATACACTCTACACCCTATACCATACACTCTATACCCTACACTCTATACCCTACACTCTATACCCTACACTCTACACTCTATACCCTACACTCTATACCATACACTCTATACCCTACACTCTACACCCTACACTCTATACCCTACACTCTATACCCTAAACTCTACACCCTACACTCTATACCCTACACTCTAAACTTTATACCCTACACTCTATACCCTACACTCTATACCCTACACTCTATACCCTACACTCTATACCCTACACTATATACTCTATACCCTACACTCTATACCCTACACGCTATACCCTACACTCTATACCCTACACTCTACACCCTACACTATACACTCTATACCCTATACTCTATACCCTACACTCTACACTCCATACCCTACAATCTATACCCTACACTCTATACCCTACACTCTATACCCTACAGTCTCTACCCTACACTCTACACCCTACAATCTATAACCTACGCTCTATACCCTATACTCTACACTCTATACCCTACACTCTACACTCTATACCCTACACTCTATACCATACACTCTATACCCTACACTCTATACCCTAAACTCTACACCCTACACTCTATACCCTACACGATACACTCTATACCCTACACTCTATACCCTACACTCTACACCATACACTCTATACCCTACACACTATACCCTACACTCTATACCCTAAACTCTACACCCTACACTCTATAACATACACTCTATACACTACACTTTATACCCTACAATCTGCACTCTACACCCTACACTTTATACCCTACACTCTATACCCTACACTCTATACCCTACACTCTACACTTTATACCCTACACTCTATACCCTACACTCTATACCCTACACTCTATACCCTACACTCAATACCATACACTCTACACCCTACACCCTATACCCTACACTCTATACCCTACACTCTATACCCTACACTCTATACCCTACACTATACACTCTATACCCTACACTCTACACCATACACTCTATACTCTATACCCTACACTCTATACCCTACACTCTATACCCTACACTCTATACCCTACACTCTATACCATACACTCTATCCCTACACTCTACACTCTATACCCTACACTCTATACCATACACTCTATACCCTACACTCTATACCCTACAATCTCTTACATACACTCTATACACTACACTCTATGCCTTACACTCTACACCCTACACTCTATACCCTACACTCTATACCCTAAACTCTACACTCTATACCCTACACTCTATAACATACACTCTATACCATACACTCTATACCATACACTCTACACCCTACACTCTATACCCTACACTCTATACCCTAAACTCTACACTCTATACCCTACACTCTATAACATACACTCTATACCCTACACTCTATACCCTACACTCTAATCCCTACACTCTACACTCTATACCCTACACTCCATACCCTACACTCTATACCATACACGCTATACCCTACACTCTATACCCTACACTCTATACCCTACACTCTATACCATACACTCTACACCCTACACTTTATACCATAATCTATACCCTACACTCTACACTCTATACCCTACACTCTATACCCTACACTCTATACCATACACTCTTTACCATACACTCTATACCCTACACTCTATACCATACACTCTATACCTTACACTCAACACCCTACACTCTATACCTTACACTATACCCTACACTCTACACTCTATACCCTACACTCTACACTCTATACCCTACACTCTATAACATACACTCTATACCCTACACTCTATAACATACACTCTATACCCCCTACACTCTATACCCTACACTCTATACCCTACACTCTACACCATACACTCTATACCCTATACTCTATACCCTACACTCTATACCCTACACTCTATACCCTACACTCTATACCCCACACTCTATACCCCACACTCTATACCCCACACTCTACACCCCACACTCTATACCCTACACTCTATACCCTACACTCTATACCCTACACTCTATACCCTAACATCACCACAGATTACTTTTAAGAAAGGTCGCTCAATCAAGGATAGAGTGGTCCACAGTCATTTCACCCCACCCTCTGCGTCTACCTCTGATTCCACCTGGTTAGGTGGTCGTATTAAGGGGTGCTATAAATGTGGTAACTGCAAGTATTGTGGCTCTATTAGTCAGGGTAAAGAATTTAGGAGCAATGTGACAGGGAAAAGTTTTTCTATACACCAGTTCATTAATTGCAAAACTTGAGGTGTTGTATATAAGATTACGTGTATATGTGGTATCGAGTATGTAGGAAAGACCAGTAGAGAACTAAGAAGAAGAGTTGGAGAACATCATAGGGATACCATCAATAAAAAAGATACCCCTGTAGCGAACCATATTAATAGATTTCACAATGGCGATCTGAGAGGAGTGAAATTTATGGGGATAGAGAGAATTTCCCAACCCCAGAGAGGGGGTGACTGGGACAAACGTATTCTGCAAAGAGAATGTATGTGGATTTTTCGCTTGCAAACTCAAAGCCCTATGGGCCTTAACGAGCAACTCAACTTTTCTTCCTTCTTGTAGGTATAGATGCTCAATAGGGACTCTAGAATAGAGACAGCCGCCGTTGAGTGGGGGCGCCTCTGCGCAGGTTCTTAGGGTGCCAACCTCCGCGTTAGGCAGGTTTTGTGTAGCTAGGGGATAATAGGGGGAAGACTGAAGGGTCACCCTTTACTGTCCTTTCCCTGGTATGGGTATATGGGAAGGAGGTTCATCGTGTCCCCCCCTTTTTTCCTTCGTCCCTTTTTTCTTCTTTTTTCTTTTTCTCTTTTTCTTTTTTACTTTTTGCTTTTGTTTTGCTTCAGCCATACGTAATGTATAGGTATATATATTTTTTCAAAGTGTTTATTACTTTTTGTATTTTTCCGGTTTTTTATTTGCTCGGTTTGTTCATTATTACAAACTATATTTCATCTACTGATCCGATATCTGTGTGAGGGGTTTTCCTGAAGAATGAGACACTATTAAAATCAATATTCCGCTGCTGGTATGATAAGAATGTGGACTATGTAAAAATGCACATTACCTTTATTAAAGGGACAGCATCCACAGGGAGTGTGCTGATATACATATTGTGGATGTGCGGAACCCAGAGCTGGTTTGATTAATAAGGAGCTCATTGGGGTTATTTGAAGCGCGACTCTGATCATGTGATCATGAGACGACTATGACGTGTTTGGGTCAGGATGCGGCATGTAATCATCTAAGGGAAATGATGGGCGCACCTCCCGAAAATGTCCGCCTACTCGGGCTTTGCGGCACCTTTAAGCACAGCAATTTGTGTAGCGCTATTCGCGTCCCCGGGAGACCGGAAGTGATTCTCCGATAACCGGAAGCACGCGGCCTGGAGATACACATGGCGGCTACGTCATCCTGAGATGCGCAGCGTGCGGGCGATAGCAACCGGATAGCAACCGGAATAGGGTTACAGGCAGCCACGCACGCGCTGCATGGAGAAAACTATTTAAGACAGGTAAAGCTCATATGGAGTAGCAACGCTCGTATACATGAGAGAATATATGTCATCACTCCCCTGATGATTTGAAAAAAGAAACGCGTCGGGAGACATAGACCTCTGCCGGGATTAATGGATAGTATGGCATGATCCGCATCAAAGTCCCGAAACTCTGTGAGAGGGGCATCGCTGAGAGCATTGGTCCCACAGGATGAGTATAAAATATAACGCTGCTAGTATATGTATCCACGCATAGATACCCATTGAACATATGCCTATATGTATCTATTTTTTTGAGGCATATGTGTATTCTGGTACTATTGGTGGGTTTGAATCTAAAAGGTTGGGGTGCGGCCCGCCTTCTATTACCTGCTGAGCTTGCTCATCTATTGTTGTAGCACCATATGGGTAACAATGCCCTAAACATATGAGTGATCTACAAACATCGTTGTATTTGGTTTTTACCTGTAGTCTGTTTTGTGTTTTTTTGTGGTCGTTCTCGGCTTTTTAAAAACACTGGCACTTGTGTTTCACATTTGGTTTTTGTTTGTGAGTTTTATAAGGATCTAAGTAAAAGTTAAGTTTTATATTTAGCCTTTAACCCGCTGCTAGACTGGGAATTATTGGTTATTGGAAGTACTGTCCTTGCTGTTATATTACCCTACAATCTATACCCTATACTCTATACCCTACACTCTATACCCTACACTCTATAATCTACACTCTATACCCTACACTCTATACCCCACACTCTATACCATACACTCTATACCCTACACTCTACACCCTACACTCTACACCCTACACTCTATACCCTACACTCTACACCCTACACTCTATACCCTACACTCTATACCATACACTCTACACCCTACACTCTACACTCTATACCCTACACTCTATACCCTACACTCTATACCCTACACGCTACACCCTATACCCTACACTCTACACTCTATACCCTACAATCTATAACCTACACTCTATACCCTATACTCTGCACTCTATACCCTACACTCTATACCCTACACTATACACTCTATACCCTACACCATACCCTATACTCTACACCCTACACTCTACACTCCATACCCTACAATCTATACCCTACACTCTATACCCTACACTCTATACCCTAAACTCTACACTCTATACCCTACACTCTATACCATACACTCTATACCCTACACTCTATACCCTAAACTCTACACCCTACACTCTATACCCTACACGCTACACTTTATACCCTACACTCTATACCCTACACTCTATACCCTACACGCTATACCCTACAATCTATACCCTACACTCTGTACCCTACACTCTATAGCCCAACACTCTATACCCTACATTCTATACCCTACACTCTACACTCTATACCCTACACTCTATACCATACACTCTACACTCTATACCCTACACTCTATACCATACACTCTACACTCTATACCCTACACTCTGATACCTACACTCTACACTCTATACCCTACACTCTATACCCTACACTCTATACCCTGCACTCTACACGCTACACTCTATACCCTACACTCTATAGTATACACTCTATATCCTACACTCTACACTCTCTACCCTACACTCTACACTCTATACCCTACAATCTATACCCTACACTCTATACCCTACACTCTATACCCTATACTCTGCACTCTATACCCTACACTCTACACTCTATACCCTACACTCTATAACCTACACTCTATACCCTATACTCTGCACTCTATACCCTACACTCTACACTCTATACCCTACACTCTATACCCTACACTATACACTCTATACCCTACACCCTACACTCTACACTCCATACCCTAAAATCTATACCCTACACTCTATACCCTACACTCTATAGCCCAACACTCTATACCCTACACTATATACTCTATACCCTACACTCTATACCCTACACTCTATACCCTACACTATATACTCTATACCCTACACTCTATACCCTACACGCTATACCCTACAATCTATACCCTACACTATATACTCTATACCCTACACTCTATACCCTACACGCTATACCCTACAATCTATACCCTACACTCTGTACCCTACACTCTATAGCCCAACACTCTATACCCTACATTCTATACCCTACACTCTACACTCTATACCCTACACTCTATACCATACACTCTATACCCTACACTCTATACCATACACTCTACACTCACTCTATACCCTACACTCTATACCCTACACTCTACACTCTATTCCGTTCACTCTATACCCTACACTCTATACCCTGCACTCTACACGCTACACTCTATACCCTACACTCTATAGTATACACTCTATACCCTACACTCTACACTCTCTTCCCTACACTCTACACTCTATACCCTACAATCTATACCCTACACTCTATACCCTACACTCTATAATCTACACTCTATACCCTACACTCTATACCCCACACTCTATACCCTACACTCTACACCCTAAACTCTATACCCTACACTCTATACCAAACACTCTACACCCTATACCATACACTCTATACCCTACACTCTATACCCTACACTCTATACCCTACACTCTATATCATACACTCTATACCCTACACTCCATACCATACACTCTATACCCTACACTCTATACCCTACATTCTATACCCTACACTCTACACCCTACACTCTATACCCTACACTCTATACCCTACACTCTATACCCTAAATTCTACACCCTACACTCTATACCCTACACTCTAAACTTTATACCCTACACTCTATACCCTACACTCTATACCCTACACTATATACTCTATACCCTACACTCTATACCCTACACGCTATACCCTACACTCTATACCCTACACTCTACACCCTACACTCTATACCCTACACTCTATAGCCCAACACTCTATACCCTACACTCTATACCCTACACTCTATACCCTACACTCTATACCATACACTCTATACCCTACACTCTACACCCTACACTCTATAACATACACTCTATACACTACACTCTATACCTTACACTCTATACTCTACAATCTTCACTCTACACCCTACACTCTATACCCTACACTCTATACCCTACACTCTATACCCTACACTCTATACCCTACACTCTATACCCTACACTCTACACCCTACACTCTATACCCTACACTCTATACCCTACACTCTAATCCCTACAATCTACACTCTATACCCTACACTCTATACCCTACACTCTACACTCTATTCCGTACACTCTATACCCTACACTCTATACCCTACACGCTACACCCTATACTTTACACTCTACACCCTACACTCTATACTATACACTCTATACCCTACAATCTACACTCTCTACCCTACAGTCTCTACCCTACACTCTACACTCTATACCCTACAATCTATAACCTACACTCTATACCCTATACTCTACACTCTATACCCTACACTCTATACCCTACACTCTATACCCTACACTATACACTCTATACCCTATACTCTATACCCTACACTCTACACTCTATACCCTACAATCTATACCCTACACTCTATACCCTACAGTCTCTACCCTACACTCTACACCCTACAATCTATAACCTACACTCTATACCCTATACTCTACACTCTATACCCTACACTCTACACTCTATACCCTACACTCTATACCCTACACCATACACTCTATACCCTATACTCTAAACCCTACACACTACACTCTATACCCTACAATCTATACCCTACACTCTATACCCTACACTCTACACTCTATACCCTACACTCTATACCATACACTCTATACCCTACACTCTATACCCTAAACTCTACACCCTACACTCTATACCCTACAATCTATACCCTACACTCTATACCCTACACGCTACACTCTATACCCTACACTCTATACCCTACACTCTATACCATACACTCTATACCCTACACACTATACCCTACACTCTATACCCTAAACTCTACACCCTACACTCTATAACATACACTCTATACACTACACTCTATACCCTACAATCTGCACTCTACACCCTACACTTTATACCCTACACTCTATACCCTACACTCTACACTTTATACCCTACACTCTATACCCTACACTCTATACCCTACACTCAATACCATACACTCTACACCCTACACTCTATACCCTACACTCTATACCCTAAACTCTACACCCTACACTCTATACCCTACACTCTAAACTTTATACCCTACACTCTATACCCTACACGCTATACCCTACACTCTATACCCTACACTCTACACTCTATACCCTACAATCTATAGCCCAACACTCTATACCCTACACTCTATACCCTACACTCTATACCCTACACTCTATACCATACACTCTATACCATACACTCTATACCCTACACTCTACACCCTACACTCTATAACATACACTCTATACACTACACTCTATACCTTACACTCTATACTCTACAATCTGCACTCTACACCCTACACTCTATACCCTACACTCTATACCCTACACTCTATACCCTACACTCTATACCCTACACTCTACACTCTACACCCTACACTCTATTCCCTACACTCTATACCCTACACTCTAATCCCTACAATCTACACCCTACACTCTATACCCTACACTCTACACTCTATTCCGTACACTCTATACCCTACACGCTACACCCTATACTCTACACTCTACACCCTACACTCTATACTATACACTCTATACCCTACAATCTACACTCTCTACCCTACAGTGTCTACCCTACACTCTACACTCTATACCCTACAATCTATAACCTACACTCTATACCCTATACTCTACACTCTATACCCTACACTCTATACCCTACACTATACACTCTATACCCTATACTCTATACCCTACACTCTACACTCTATACACTACAATCTATACCCTACACTCTATACCCTACAGTCTCTACCCTACACTCTACACCCTACAATCTATAACCTACACTCTATACCCTATACTCTACACTCTATACCCTACACTCTACACTCTATACCCTACACTCTATACCCTACACCATACACTCTATACCCTATACTCTATACCCTACACTCTACACTCTATACCCTACAATCTATACCCTACACTCTATACCCTACACTCTACACTCTATACCCTACAGTCTAATCCCTACAATCTACACCCTACACTCTATACCCTAAACTCTATACCCTACACTCTATACCCTACACTATATACTCTATACCCTACACTCTATACCCTACACTCTATACCCTACACTCTATACCCTACACTCTACACCCTACACTCTATACCCTACACTCTATAGCCCACTCTATACCCTACACTCTATACCCTACACTCTATACCCTACACTCTATACCCTACACTCTATACCATACACGCTACACTTTATACCCTACACTCTATACCCTACACTCTATACCCTACACTCTATACCCTACACTATATACTCTATACCCTACACTCTATACCCTACATGCTATATCCTACAATCTATACCCTACACTCTACACTCTATACCCTACACTCTATACCCTACACTCTATACCCTACACTCTATACCATACACTCTATACCCTACACTCTACACCCTACTCTATACCTTACACTCTACACTCTATACTCTACAGTCTAATCCCTACAATCTACACCCTACACTCTATACCCTACACTCTATACCCTACACTCTACACTCTATTCCGTACACTCTATACCCTACACTCTATAACCTACACGCTACACCCTATACCCTACACTCTACACTATATACCCTACACTCTATACTATACACTTTATACCCTACACTCTATACCATACACTCTACACTCTATACCCTACACTCTAATCCCTACACTCTACAATCTATACCCTACACTCTATACCCTACACTCTACACTCTATACCCTACACTCTATACTATACACTCTATACCCTACACTCTACACTCTCTACCCTACAATCTATACCCTACACTCTAAACCCTACACTCTATAATCTACACTCTATACCCTACACTCTATACCCCACACTTTATACCATACACTCTATACCCTACACTCTACACCCTACACTCTACACCCTACACTCTATACCCTACACTCTACACCCTACACTCTACACCCTACACTCTATACCCTACACTCTATACCCTACACTCTATACCATACACTCTATACCCTACACTCTATACCCTACACTCTATACCCTACACGCTACACCCTATACCCTACACTCTACACTCTATATCCTACAATCTATAACCTACACTCTATACCCTATACTCTGCACTCTATACCCTACACTCTATACCCTACACTCTATACCCTACACTCTATACCCTACACTATACACTCTATACCCTACACTCTACACCATACACTCTATACCCTATACTCTATACCCTACACTCTACACTCCATACCCTACAATCTATACCCTACACTCTATACCCTACACTCTACACTCTATACCCTACACTCTATACCCTACACTATACACTCTATACCCTACACTCTACACCATACACTCTATACCCTATACTCTACACCCTACACTCTACACTCCATACCCTAAAATCTATACCCTACACTCTATACCCTACACTCTATAGCCCAACACTCTATACCCTACATTCTATACCCTACACTCTATACCCTACACTATATACTCTATACCCTACACTCTATACCCTACACGCTATACCCTACAATCTATACCCTACACTATATACTCTATACCCTACACTCTATACCCTACACGCTATACCCTACAATCTATACCCTACACTCTGTACCCTACACTCTATAGCCCAACACTCTATACCCTACATTCTATACCCTACACTCTACACTCTATACCCTACACTCTATACCATACACTCTATACCCTACACTCTATACCATACACTCTACACTCTATACCCTACACTCTATACCATACACTCTACACCCTACACTCTGATCCCTACACTCTACACCCTACACTCTATACCCTACACCCTATACCCTACACTCTACACTCTATTCCGTTCACTCTATACCCTACACTCTATACCCTGCACTCTACACGCTACACTCTATACCCTACACTCTATACCCTACACTCTACACTCTCTACCCTACACTCTACACTCTATACCCTACAATCTATACCCTACACTCTATACCCTACACTCTATAATCTACACTCTATACCCTACACTCTACACCCTACACTCTATACCCCACACTCTATACCCTACACTCTACACTCTATACCCTAAACTCTATACCCTACACTCTATACCATACACTCTACACCCTATACCCTACACTCTATACCCTACACTCTATATCATACACTCTATACCCTACACTCTATACCATACACTCTATACCCTACACTCTATACCCTACACTCTATACCCTACACTCTATACCCTAAATTCTACACCCTACACTCTATACCCTACACTCTAAACTTTATACCCTACACTCTATACCCTACACTCTACACTCTATACCCTACACTCTATACCCTACACTATATACTCTATACCCTACACTCTATACCCTACACGCTATACCCTACACTCTTAACCTACACTCTACACCCTACACTCTATACCCTACACTCTATAGCCCAACACTCTATACCCTACACTCTATACCCTACACTCTATACCCTACACTCTATACCATACACTCTATACCCTACACTCTACACCCTACACTCTATAACATACACTCTATACACTACACTCTATACCTTACACTCTATACTCTACAATCTGCACTCTACACCCTACACATTATACCCTACACTCTATACCCTACACTCTATACCCTACACTCTATACCCTACACTCTATACCCTACACTCTACACCCTACACTCTATACCCTACACTCTATACCCTACACTCTAATCCCTACAATCTACACTCTATACCCTACACTCTATACCCTACACTCTACACTCTATTCCGTACACTCTATACCCTACACTCTATACCCTACACGCTACACCCTATACTTTACACTCTACACCCTACACTCTATACTATACACTCTATACCCTACAATCTACACTCTCTACCCTACAGTCTCTACCCTACACTCTACACTCTATACCCTACAATCTATAACCTACACTCTATACCCTATACTCTACACTCTGTACCCTACACTCTATACCCTACACTCTATACCCTACACTATACACTCTATACCCTATACTCTATACCCTACACTCTACACTCTATACCCTACAATCTATACCCTACACTCTATACCCTACAGTCTCTACCCTACACTCTACACCCTACAATCTATAACCTACACTCTATACCCTATACTCTACACTCTATACCCTACACTCTACACTCTATACCCTACACTCTATACCCTACACCATACACTCTATACCCTATACTCTATACCCTACACTCTACACTCTATACCCTACAATCTATACCCTACACTCTATACCCTACACTCTACACCCTACACTCTATACCATACACTCTATACCCTACACTCTATACCCTAAACTCTACACCCTACACTCTATACCCTACACGCTACACTCTATACCCTACACTCTATACCCTACACTCTATACCATACACTCTATACCCTACACACTATACCCTACACTCTATACCCTAAACTCTACACCCTACACTCTATAACATACACTCTATACACTACACTCTATACCCTACAATCTGCACTCTACACCCTACACTTTATACCCTACACTCTATACCCTACACTCTATACCCTACACTCTATACCCTACACTCTATACCCTACACTCTATACCCTACACTCAATACCATACACTCTACACCCTACACTCTATACCCTACACTCTATACCCTAAACTCTACACCCTACACTCTATACCCTACACTCTAAACTTTATACCCTACACTCTATACCCTACACTCTATACCCTACACTCTATACCCTACACTCTATACCCTACACTCTATACCCTACACGCTATACCCTACACTCTATACCCTACACTCTACACTCTATACCCTACACTCTATAGCCCAACACTCTATACCCTACACTCTATAGCCTACACTCTATACCCTACACTCTATACCATACACTCTATACCCTACACTCTACACCCTACACTCTATAACATACACTCTATACACTACACTCTATACCTTACACTCTATACTCTACAATCTGCACTCTACACCCTACACTCTATACCCTACACTCTATACCCTACACTCTATACCCTACACTCTACACCCTACACTCTATACCCTACACTCTATACCCTACACTCTAATCCCTACAATCTACACCCTACACTCTATACCCTACATTCTACACTCTATTCCGTACACTCTATACCCTACACGCTACACCCTATACTCTACACTCTACACCCTACACTCTATACTATACACTCTATACCCTACAATCTACACTCTCTACCCTACAGTCTCTACCCTACACTCTACACTCTATACCCTACAATCTATAACCTACACTCTATACCCTATACTCTATACCATACACTCTATACCCTACACTCTACACCCTACTCTATACCTTACACTCTACACTCTATACCCTACAGTCTAATCCCTACAATCTACACCCTACACTCTATACCCTACACTCTATACCCTACACTCTACACCGTACACTCTATACCCTACACTCTATAACCTACACGCTACACCCTATTCCCTACACTCTACACTATATACCCTACACTCTATACTATACACTCTATACCCTACACTCTATACCATACACTCTACACTCTATACCCTACACTCTAATCCCTACACTCTACAATCTATACCCTACACTCTATACCCTACACTCTACACTCTATTCTGTTCACTCTATACCCTGCACTCTACACGCTACACTCTATACCCTACACTCTATACTATACACTCTATACCCTACACTCTACACTCTCTACCCTACACTCTACACTCTATACCCTACAATCTATACCCTACACTCTATACCCTACACTCTAAACCCTACACTCTATAATCTACACTCTATACCCTACACTCTATACCCCACACTCTATACCATACACTCTATACCCTACACTCTATAACCTACACTCTACACCCTACACTCTATACCCTACACTCTACACCCTACACTCTATATCCTACACTCTATACCCTACACTCTATACCATACACTCTATACCCTACACTCTATACCCTACACTCTATACCCTACACGCTACACCCTATACCCTACACTCTACACTCTATATCCTACAATCTATAACCTACACTCTATACCCTATACTCTGCACTCTATACCCTACACTCTATACCCTACACTCTACACTCTATACCCTACACTCTATACCCTACACTATACACTCTATACCCTACACTCTACACCATACACTCTATACCCTATACTCTATACCCTACACTCTACACTCCATACCCTACAATCTATACCCTACACTCTATACCCTACACTCTATACCCTACACTCTACACTCTATACCCTACACTCTATACCATACACTCTATACCCTACACTCTATACCCTAAACTCTACACCCTACACTCTATACCCTACACGCTACACTTTATACCCTACACTCTATACCCTACACTCTATACCCTACACTCTATACCCTACACTATATACTCTATACCCTACACTCTATACCCTACACACTATACCCTACAATCTATACCCTACACTCTGTACCCTACACTCTATAGCCCAACACTCTATACCCTACATTCTATACCCTACACTCTATACCCTACACTCTATACCCTACACTCTATACCCTACACTCTATACCATACATTCTATACCCTGCACTCTACAGTCTATACCCTACACTCTATACCATACACTCTACACTCTATACCATACACTCTAATCCCTACACTCTACACTCTATACCCTACACTCTATACCCTACACTCTATACCCTACACTCTACACTATATTCCGTTCACTCTATACCCTACACTCTATACCCTGCACTCTACACGCTACACTCTATACCCTACACTCTATAGTATACACTCTATACCCTACACTCTACACTCTCTACCCTACACTCTACACTCTCTACCCTACAATCTATACCCTACACTCTATACCCTACACTCTATACCCTACACTCTATAATCTACACTCTATACCCTACACTCTACACCCTACACTCTATACCCCACACTCTATACCCTAAACTCTACACCCTACACTCTATACCATACACTCTATACCCTACACTCTATACCCTACACTCTGTACCCTACACTCTACACTCTATACCCTACACTCTGTATCATACACTCTATACCCTACACTCTATACCCTACACTCTATACCCTACACTCTACACCCTACACCCTAAAATCTATACCCTACACTCTAAACTTTATACCCTACACTCTATACCCTACACGCTATACCCTACACTCTACACTCTATACCCTACACTCTATACCCTACACTATATACTCTATACCCTACACTCTATACCCTACACGCTATACCCTACACTCTATACCCTACACTCTATACCCTACACTCTATAGCCCAACACTCTATAGCCCAACACTCTATACCCTACACTCTATACCCTACACTCTATACCCTACACTCTATACCCTACACTCTATACCCTACACTCTACACTATATTCCGTTCACTCTATACCCTACACTCTATACCCTGCACTCTACACGCTACACTCTATACCCTACACTCTATAGTATACACTCTATACCCTACACTCTACATTCTCTACATTACACTCTACACTCTCTACCCTACAATCTATACCCTACACTCTATACCCTACACTCTATACCCTACACTCTATAATCTACACTCTATACCCTACACTCTACACCCTACACTCTATACCCCACACACTATACCCTAAACTCTACACCCTACACTCTATACCATACACTCTATACCCTACACTCTATACCCTACACTCTGTACCCTACACTCTACACTCTATACCCTACACTCTATATCATACACTCTATACCCTACACTCTATACCCTACACTCTATACCCTACACTCTACACCCTACACCCTAAAATCTATACCCTACACTCTATACCCTACACTCTAAACTTTATACCCTACACTCTATACCCTACACGCTATACCCTACACTCTACACTCTATACCCTACACTCTATACCCTACACTATATACTCTATACCCTACACTCTATACCCTACACGCTATACCCTACACTCTATACCCTACACTCTATACCCTACACTCTATAGCCCAACACTCTATACCCTACACTCTATACCCTACACTCTATAACATACACTCTATACACTACACTCTATATCTTACACTCTATATCCTACAATCTGCACTCTACACCCTACACTTTATACCATACACTCTATACCCTACACTCTATACCCTACACTCTATACCCTACACTCTATACCCTACACTCTACATTCTACACTCTATACCCTACACTCTATACCCTACACCCTACACTCTAATCCCTACAATCTACACTCTATACCCTACACTCTATACCCTACACTCTATACCCTACACTCTACACTCTATTCCGTACACTCTATACCCTACATTCTATACCCTACACTCTATACCCTACACTCTAATCCCTACAATCTACACTCTATACCCTACACTCTACACTCTATTCCGTACACTCTATACCCTACATTCTATACCCTACACTCTATACTATACACTCTATACCCTACAATCTACATTCTCTACCCTACAGTCTCTACCCTACACTCTACACTCTAAACCCTATAATCTATAACCTACACGCTATACCCTATACTCTACACTCTATACCCTACACTCTACACCCTACACTCTATACCCTACACTATACACTCTATACCCTATACTCTATACCCTACAATCTATACCCTACACTCTATACAATACACTCTATGACCTACAGTCTCTACCCTACACTCTACACCCTACAATCTATAACCTACACTCTACACTCTATACCCTACACTCTATACCGTACATCATACACTCTATACCCTATACTCTATACCCTACACTCTACACCCTACAATCTATACCCTACACTCTATACCCTACACTCTATACCCTACACTCTACACTCTATACCCTACACTCTATACCATACACTCTATACCCTACATTCTATACCCTAAACTCTACACCCTACACTCTATACCCTACACGCTACACTCTATACCCTACACTCTATACCATACACTCTATACCATACACTCTATACCCTACACACTATACCCTAAACTCTACACCCTACACTCTATAACATACACTCTATACACTACACTCTATACCCTACACGCTATACCCTACACTCTATACCCTACACTCTATACCCTACACTCTATACCCTACACTCTATACCCTACACTCTACACCCTACACTCTATACCCTACACTCTATACCCTACACTCTATACCCTACACTATACACTCTATACCCTACACTCTACACCATACACTCTATACTCTATACCCTACACTCTATACTCTATACCCTACACTCTATAACATACACTCTATACCATACACTCTATACCATACACTCTACACCCTACACTCTATACCCTACACTCTATACCCTAAACTCTACACTCTATACCCTACACTCTAATCCCTACGCTCTACACTCTATACCCTACACTCCATACCCTACACTCTATACCCTACACTCAACACCCTACACTCTATACCTTACACTCTATACCCTACACTCTATACCCTACACTCTACACTCTATACCCTACACTCTACACTCTATACCCTACACTCTATAACATACACTCTATACCCCCTACACTCTATACCATACACTCTACACCCTACACTCTATACCATACACTCTATACCCTACACTCTATACCCTACACTCTATACCCTACACTCTACACCATACACTCTATACCCTACACTCTATACCCTACACTCTATACCCTACACTCTATACCCTACACTCTATACCCTACACTATATACTCTATACCCTACACTCTATACCCTACACGCTATACCCTACAATCTATACCCTACACTCTACACTCTATACCCTACACTCTATACCCTACACTCTATACCATACACTCTATACCCTACACTCTACACCCTACTCTATACCTTACACTCTACACTCTATACCCTACACTCTATACCCTACACTCTATTCCGTACACTCTATACCCTACACTCTATAACCTACACGCTACACCCTATACCCTACACTCTACACTATATACCCTACACTCTATACTATACACTCTATACCCTACACTCTATACCATACACTCTACACTCTATACCCTACACTCTAATCCCTACACTCTACAATCTATACCCTACACTCTATACCCTACACTCTACACTCTATTCTGTTCACTCTATACCCTGCACTCTACACGCTACACTCTATACCCTACACTCTATACTATACACTCTATACCCTACACTCTACACTCTCTACCCTACACTCTACACTCTATACCCTACAATCTATACCCTACACTCTATACCCTACACTCTAAACCCTACACTCTATAATCTACACTCTATACCCTACACTCTATACCCCACACTCTATACCATACACTCTATACCCTACACTCTATAACCTACACTCTACACCCTACACTCTATACCCTACACTCTACACCCTACACTCTATATCCTACACTCTATACCCTACACTCTATACCATACACTCTATACCCTACACTCTATACCCTACACTCTATACCCTACACGCTACACCCTATACCCTACACTCTACACTCTATATCCTACAATCTATAACCTACACTCTATACCCTACACTCTATACCCTACACTCTACACTCTATACCCTACACTCTATACCCTACACTATACACTCTATACCCTACACTCTACACCATACACTCTATACCCTATACTCTATACCCTACACTCCATACCCTACAATCTATACCCTACACTCTATACCCTACACTCTATACCCTACACTCCACACTCTATACCCTACACTCTATACCATACACTCTATACCCTACACTCTATACCCTAAACTCTACACCCTACACAATATACCCTACACGCTACACTTTATACCCTACACTCTATACCCTACACTCTATACCCTACACTATATACTCTATACCCTACACTCTATACCCTACACACTATACCCTACAATCTATACCCTACACTCTGTACCCTACACTCTATAGCCCAACACTCTATACCCTACATTCTATACCCTACACTCTATACCCTACACTCTATACCCTACACTCTATACCCTACACTCTATACCATACATTCTATACCCTGCACTCTACACTCTATACCCTACACTCTATACCATACACTCTACACTCTATACCATACACTCTAATCCCTACACTCTACACTCTATACCCTACACTCTATACCCTACACTCTACACTATATTCCGTTCACTCTATACCCTACACTCTATACCCTGCACTCTACACGCTACACTCTATACCCTACACTCTATAGTATACACTCTATACCCTACACTCTACACTCTCTACCCTACACTCTACACTCTCTACCCTACAATCTATACCCTACACTCTATACCCTACACTCTATACCCTACACTCTATACCCTACACTCTACACCCTACACTCTATAACCCACACTCTATACCCTAAACTCTACACCCTACACTCTATACCATACACTCTATACCCTACACTCTATACCCTACACTCTGTACCCTACACTCTACACTCTATACCCTACACTCTGTATCATACACTCTATACCCTACACTCTATACCCTACACTCTATACCCTACACTCTATACCCTACACTCTACACCCTACACCCTAAAATCTATACCCTACACTCTAAACTTTATACCCTACACTCTATACCCTACACGCTATACCCTACACTCTACACCCTACACTCTATACCCTACACTATATACTCTATACCCTACACTCTATACCCTACACGCTATACCCTACACTCTATACCCTACACTCTATACCCTACACTCTATAGCCCAACACTCTATAGCCCAACACTCTATACCCTACACTCTATACCCTACACTCTATACCCTACACTCTATACCCTACACTCTATACCCTACACTCTATACCCTACACTCTACACTATATTCCGTTCACTCTATACCCTACACTCTATACCCTGCACTCTACACGCTACACTCTATACCCTACACTCTATAGTATACACTCTATACCCTACACTCTACATTCTCTACCCTACACTCTACACTCTCTACCCTACAATCTATACCCTACACTCTATACCCTACACTCTATAATCTACACTCTATACCCTACACTCTACACCCTACACTCTATACCCCACACTCTATACCCTAAACTCTACACCCTACACTCTATACCATACACTCTATACCCTACACTCTATACCCTACACTCTGTACCCTACACTCTACACTCTATACCCTACACTCTATATCATACACTCTATACCCTACACTCTATACCCTACACTCTATACCCTACACTCTATACCCTACACTCTACACCCTACACCCTAAAATCTATACCCTACACTCTATACCCTACACTCTAAACTTTATACCCTACACTCTATACCCTACACGCTATACCCTACACTCTACACTCTATACCCTACACTCTATACCCTACACTATATACTCTATACCCTACACTCTATACCCTACACGCTATACCCTACACTCTATACCCTACACTCTATAGCCCAACACTCTATACCGTACACTCTATACCCTACACTCTATAACATACACTCTATACACTACACTCTATATCTTACACTCTATATCCTACAATCTGCACTCTACACCCTACACTTTATACCATACACTCTATACCCTACACTCTATACCCTACACTCTATACCCTACACTCTATACCCTACACTCTACATTCTACACTCTATACCCTACACTCTATACCCTACACCCTACACTCTAATCCCTACAATCTACACTCTATACCCTACACTCTATACCCTACACTCTACACTCTATTCCGTACACTCTATACCCTACATTCTATACCCTACACTCTATACCCTACACTCTAATCCCTACAATCTACACTCTATACCCTACACTCTACACTCTATACCCTATAATCTATAACCTACACTCTATACCCTATACTCTACACTCTATACCCTACACTCTACACCCTACACTCTATACCCTACACTATACACTCTATACCCTATACCCTACAATCTATACCCTACACTCTATACAATACACTCTATACCCTACAGTCTCTACCCTACACTCTACACCCTACAATCTATAACCTACACTCTACACTCTATACCCTACACTCTATACCGTACACCATACACTCTAAACCCTATACTCTATACCCTACACTCTACACCCTACAATCTATACCCTACACTCTATACCCTACACTCTATACCCTACACTCTACACTCTATACCCTACACTCTATACCATACACTCTATACCCTACATTCTATAACCTAAACTCTACACCCTACACTCTATACCCTACACGCTACACATTATACCCTACACTCTATACCCTACACTCTATACCCTACACTATATACTCTATACCGTACACTCTATACCCTACACTCTATACCCTACACTCTATACCCTACACTCTATACCATACACTCTATACCCTAAACTCTACACCCTACACTCTATACCTTACACGCTACACATTATACCCTACACTCTATACCCTACACTCTATACCCTACACTATATACTCTATACCGTACACTCTATACCCTACACGCTATACCCTACAATCTATACCCTACACTCTGTACCCTACACTCTATAGCCCAACACTCTATACCCTACATTCTATACCCTACACTCTATACCCTACACTCTATACCATACACTCTATACCATACGTTCTATACCCTACACTCTACAATCTATACCCTACACTCTACACCATACACTCTACACTCTATACCATACACTCTAATCCCTACACTCTACACTCTATACCCTACACTCTATACCCTACACTCTATACCCTACACTCTACACTATATTCCGTTCACTCTATACCCTACACTCTATACCCTGCACTCTACACGCTACACTCTATACCCTACACTCTATAGTATACACTCTATACCCTACACTCTACACTCTCTACCCTACACTCTACACTCTCTACCCTACAATCTATACCCTACACTCTATACCCTACACTCTATAATCTACACTCTATACCCTACACTTTACACCCTACACTCTATACCCCACACTCTATACCCTACACTCTACACCCTACACTCTATACCATACACTCTATACCCTACACTCTGTACCCTACACTCTATACCCTACACTCTATACCCTACACTCTATACCCTACACTCTACACCCTACACTCTATACCCTACACTCTATACCCTACACTCTATACCCTACACTCTATACCGTACACTCTATACCCTACACTCTACACTCTATACCCTACACTCTATACCCTACACTATATACTCTATACCCTACACTCTATACCCTACACGCTATACCCTACACTCTATACCCTACACTCTATACCCTGCACTCTATAGCCCAACACTCTATACCCTACACTCTATACCCTACACTCTATAACATACACTCTATACACTACACTCTATATCTTACACTCTATATCCTACAATCTGCACTCTACACCCTACACTTTATACCATACACTCTATACCCTACACTCTATACCCTACACTCTATACCCTACACTCTACATTCTACACTCTATACCCTACACTCTATACCCTACACTCTATACCCTACACTCTAATCCCTACAATCTACACTCTATACCCTACACTCTATACCCTACACTCTATACCCTACACTCTACACTCTATTCCGTACACTCTATACCCTACATTCTATACCCTACACTCTATACCCTACACTCTATACCCTACAATCTATACTATACACGCTATACCCTACAATCTACACTCTCTACCCTACAGTCTCTACCCTACACTCTACACTCTATACCCTATAATCTATAACCTACACTCTATACCCTATACTCTACACTCTACACCCTACACTCTATACCCTACACTCTACACTCTATACCCTACAATCTATACCCTACACTCTATACAATACACTCTATACCCTACAGTCTCTACCCTACACTCTACACCCTACAATCTATAACCTACACTCTATACCCTATACTCTACACTCTATACCCTACACTCTACACCCTACTCTATACCGTACACCATACACTCTATACCCTATACTCTATACCCTACACTCTACACCCTACAATCTATACCCTACACTCTATACCCTACACTCTATACCCTACACTCTATACCTTACACTCTATACCATACACTCTATACCCTACATTCTATACCCTAAACTCTACACGCTACACTCTATACCCTACACGCTACACTCTATACCCTACACTCTACACTCTACACTCTATACCATACACTCTATACCCTACACTCTACACCCCACACTCTACACCCTACACTCTATACCCTACACTCTATACCCTACACTCTATACCCTAAACTCTACACTCTATAACATACACTCTATACACCACACTCTATACTATACACTCTATACCCTACACTGTACACTCTCTACCCTACACTCTATACTCTACACTCTACACTCTATACCCTACACTCTATACCCTACACTCTACACTCTATACCTTACACTCTACACCCTACACTCTATAACATACACTCTATACCCTACACTCTACACTCTATACCCTACACTATACACTCTATACCCTACACTCTACACCATACACTCTATACCCTATACTCTATACCCTACAATCTATACCCTAAACTCTATACCCTACACTCTACACTCTATACCCTACACTCTATACCATACACTCTACACCCTACACTCTATACCCTACACCCTAAACTCTACACTCTATACCCTACACTCTAACATACTCTATACACTACACTCTATACCTTACTCTACACTCTATACCCTACACTCTATACCCTACACTCTATACCCTAAACTCTATACCCTACACTCTATACCCTACACTCTACACCCTACACTTTATACCCTACACTCTATACCCTACACTCTATACCCTACACTCTACACACTACACCCTACACTCTATACCCTACACTATACACTCTATACCCTACACTCCACACCATACACTCTATACCCTATACTCTATACCCTACGCTCTACACTCTATACCCTACACTCTATACCCTACACTCTATACCCTACACTCTACACCCTACACTCTACACCATACACTCTACACCATACACTCTGTACCCTACACTCTATACCCTACACTCTATACCCTACACTCTATACCCTACACTCTACACCATACACTCTATACCCTAAACTCTACACTTCATACCCTACACTCTATAACATACACTCTATACACTACACTCTATACCTTACACTCTACACCCTACACTCTATACCATACACTTTATACCCTACACTCTATACCTTACACTCTATACCCTACACTCTACACTCTATACCCTACACTCTATACCCTACACTCTATACCCTACACTCTATACCCTACACTCTATACCCTACACTCTACACTCTATAACATACACTCTATACACCACACTCTATACTATACACTCTATACCCTACACTCTATACCATACATTCTATGCCCTACACTCTATACCCTACACTCTACACTCTATACCCTACACTCTATACCTTACACTCTACACCCTACACTCTATACCCTACACTCTATACCCTACACTCTATACCCTACACTCTATACCATACACTCTATACCATACACGCTACACTTTATACCCTACACTCTATACCCTACACTCTATACCCTACACGCTATACCCTACACTCTATACCCTACACTCTATACTCTATACCCTACACTCTATAGCCTACACTCTATACACTTCACTATATACTCTGTACCCTACACTCTATACCCTACACGTTATACCCTACACTCTATACCCTACACTCTATACCCTACATTCTATACCCTACACTCTGTACCCTACACTCTACACCCTACACTCTATACCCTGCACTCTATACCCTACACTCTATACTATACACTCTATACCCTACACTGTACACTCTCTACCCTACACTCTATACCCTACACTCTACACTCTATACCCTAAACTCTACACCCCACACTCTATACCATACACTCTATACCCTACACTCTACACCCTACACTCTATATCCTACACACCCTACACTCTATACCCTACACTCTATACCCTACACTCTATACCCTACACTCTACACTCTATTCCGCCCACTCTATACCCTACACTCTATACCCTACACTCTATACCCTACAATCTATACCCTACACTCTATACCCTACACTCTATACCCTACACTCTATACCCTACACTCTACACTCTATTCCGTACACTCTATACCCTACACTCTATAACCTACACGCTACACCCTATACCCTACACTCTATACCCTACACTCTATACTATACACTCTATACCCTACACTCTATACCCTACACTCTATACCCTACACTCTATACCTTACACTCTACCCTCTATACCCTACACTCTAATCCCTACACTCTACAATCTATACCCTACACTCTATACCCTACACTCTATACCCTACACTCTATACCCTACACTCTATACCATACACTCTATACCCTACACTCTACACCCTACACTCTATAACATACACTCTACACCCTACACTCTATACCATACACTCTATACCCTACACTCTATATCGTACACTCTATACCCTACACTCTATACCCTACACTCTACATCCTACACTCTATACCTTACACTCTATACCCTACACTCTATACCCTAAACTCTACACCCTACACTCTATACCCTACACTCTACACTTTATACCCTACACTCTATACCCTACACTCTATACCCTATACACTACACTCTATACCATACACGCTATACCCTACACTCTATAGCCCACTCTATACCCTACACTCTATACCCTACACTCTATACCCTACAGTCTATACCCTACAATCTATACCCTACACTCTATACCCTACACTCTACACCCTACACTCTATACCCTACACTCTATACCCTACACTCTACACCCCACACTCTACACCCTACACTGTATACACTACACTCTACACCCTACACTCTATACCCTACACTCTATACCATACACTCTACACCCTACACTCTATACCATACACTCTATACCCTACACTCTATACCCTACACTCTATACCCTACACTCTATACCCTACACTCTATACCCTACACTCTACATCCTACACTCTATACCTTACACTCTATACCCTACATTCTATACCCTACACTCTATACCCTACACTCTACACTTTATACCCTACACTCTATACCCTACACTCTATACCCTACACTATATACTCTATACACTACACTCTATACCCTACACGCTATACCCTACACTCTATACCCTACACTTTATAGCCCACTCTATACCCTACACTCTATACCCTACAATCTAGACCCTACAATCTATACCCTACAATCTATACCCTACACTCTACACTCTATTCCGTACACTCTATACCCTACACTATATAACCTACACGCTACACCCTATACCCTACACTCTATACCCTACACTCTATACTATACACTCTATACCCTACACTCTATACCCTACACTCTATACCTTACACTCTACACTCTATACCCTACACTCTAATCCCTACACTCTACAATCTATACCCTACACTCTATACCCTACACTCTACACTGTACACTCTATACCCTACACTCTATACCATGCACTCTACACGCTACACTCTACACCCTACACTCTATACTATACACTCTATACCCTACACTCTCTACCCTAAACTCTATGCCCTACACACTATACCCTACACTATATACCCTACACTTTATAATCTACACTCTATACCCTACACTCTATACCATACACTCTACACCCTACACTCTATACCCTACACTCTGCACCCCACACTCTACACCCTACACTCTATACACTACACTCTACACCCTACACTCTATACCCTACACTCTATACCATACACTCTACACCCTACACTCTATACCCTACAATCTATAACCTACACTCTATACCCTATACTCTGCACTGTATACCCTACACTGTATACCCTACACTCTACACTCTATACCCTACACTCTATACCCTACACTCTACACCATACACTCTATACCCTATACTCTATACCCTACACTCTACACCCTACAATCTATACCCTACACTCTACACTCTATACCCTACACTCTATACCATACACTCTATACCCTACACTCTATACCCTAAACTCTACACCCTACACTCTATACCCTAAACGCTACACTTTATACCCTACACTCTATACCCTACACTCTATACCCTACACTATATACTCTATACCCTACACGCTATACCCTACACTCTGTACCCTACACTCTATAGCCCAATACTCTATACCCTACATTCTATACCCTACACTCTGTACCCTACACTCTATACCCTACACTCTATACCCTACACTCTACACTCTATTCCGTACACTCTATACCCTACACTATATAACCTACACGCTACACCCTATACCCTACACTCTATACCCTACACTCTATACTATACACTCTGTACCCTACACTCTATACCCTACACTCTATACCTTACACTCTACACTCTATACCCTACACTCTAATCCCTACACTCTACAATCTATACCCTACACTCTATACCCTACACTCTACACTGTACACTCTATACCCTACACTCTATACCATGCACTCTACACGCTACACTCTACACTCTATACTATACACTCTATACCCTACACTCTCTACCCTAAACTCTATGCCCTACACACTATGCCCTACACACTATACCCTACACTATATACCCTACACTTTATAATCTACACTCTATACCCTACACTCTACACCCTACACTCTATACCCTACACTCTATACCCTATACTCTATACCATACACTCTACACCCTACACTCTATACCATACACTCTATACCCTACACTCTATACCCTACACTCTATACCCTACAATCTATAACCTACACTCTATACCCTATACTCTGCACTGTATACCCTACATTGTATACCCTACACTCTACACTCTATACCCTACACTCTATACCCTACACTATACATTCTATACCCTACACTCTACACCATACACTCTATACCCTATACTCTACACCCTACAATCTATACCCTACACTCTACACCCTACACTCTATACCATACACTCTATACTCTACACTCTATACCCTACACTATATACTCTATACCCTACACGCTATACCCTACACTCTATACCCTACACTCTGTACCCTACACTCTATAGCCCAATACTCTATACCCTACATTCTATACCCTACACTCTGTACCCTACACTCTATACCCTACACTCTATACCATACACTCTATACACTACATTCTATACCATACACTCTACACTCTATACCCTACACTCTACACTCTATACCCTACACTCTAATCCCTACACTCTACACCCTACACTCTATTCCGTTCACTCTATACCCTACACTCTATACCCTGCACTCTACACGCTACACTCTATACCCTACACTCTATACTATACACTCTATACCCTACACTCTACACTCTATACCCTACAACCTATACCCTACACTCTATACCCTACACTCTACACCCTACACTCTATAATCTACACTCTACACCCTACACTCTATGCCCCACACTCTATACCATACACTCTATACCCTACACTCTATACCCTACACTCTATAATCTACTCTATACCCTACACTCTACACCCTACACTCTACACCCTACACTCTACACCCTACACTCTATACCCTACAATCTATACCCTACACACTATACCCTACACTCTATACCCTACACTCTATACCCTACACTCTATACCATACACTCTACACCCTACACTCTATACCCTACACTCTACACTCTATATCATACACTCTATACCCTACTCTCTATACCCTACACTCTACACCCTACACTCTATACCTTACACTCTATACCCTACACTCTATACCCTACACTCTATACCCTAAACTCTACACATTACACTCTATACCCTACACTCTACACTTTATACCCTACACTCTATACCCTACACTCTATACCCTACACCAGGGTCCCCAACTCCAGTCCTCAAGGCCCACCAACATGTCATGTTTTCAGGATTTCCTTAGTTTTGCCCAGGTAATAATTGCATCACCTGTGCAATGCAAAGGAAATCCTGAAAACATGACCTGTTGGTGGGCCTTGAGGACTGGAGTTGGGGACCTCTGCCCTACACTATATACTCTATACCCTACACTCTATACCATACACTCTACACCCTACACTCTATAGCCCAACACTCTATACCCTACACTCTATACCCTACACTATTTACCCTACACTCTATACCATACACTCTATACCATACACTCTACACCCTACACTCTATACCTTACACTCTACACTCTATACCCTACACTCTAATCCCTACAATCTACACTCTATACCCTACACTCTCTACCCTACACTCTCTACCCTACACTCTACACTCTATACCCTACAATCTATAACCTACACTCTATACCCTATACTCTACACTCTATACCCTACACCCTACACTCTATACCCTACACTATACACTCTATACCCTACACTCTATACCCTAAACTCTACACCCTACACTCTATACCCTACACGCTACACTCTATACCCTACACTCTATACCATACACTATATACTCTATACCCTACACTCTATACCTTACACGCTATACCCTACACTCTATACCCTACACTCTGTACCCTACACTCTGTACCCTACACTCTATAGCCCAACACTCTATACCCTACATTCTATACCCTACACTCTGTACCCTACACTCTGTACCCTACACTCTGTACCATACACTCTATACCCTACACTCTATACCATACACTCTACACTCTATACCCTACACTCTATACCATACACTCTACACTCTATACCCTACACTCTAATCCCTACACTCTATACCCTACACTCTATTCCGTTCACTCTATACCCTACACTCTATACTCTGCACTCTACACGCTACACTCTATACCTTACACTCTATACTATACACTCTATACCCTACACTCTACACTCTCTACCCTACACTCTACACCCTAAAATCTATACCCTACACTCTGCACTCTATACCCTACACTCTATACCCTACACTCTATAATCTACACTTTATACCCTACACTCTACACCCTACACTCTATACCCCACACTCTATACCATACACTCTATACCCTACACTCTACACCCTACACTCTACACCCTACACTCTATACCCTACACTCTATACCCTACACTCTGTACCCTACACTCTATACCATACACTCTATACCCTACACTCTATACCCTACACTCTACACTCTATACCCTACACTCTACACTCTATACCTTACACTCTATACCCTACACTCTATACCCTAAACTCTACACCCTACACTCTATACCCTACACTCTATACCCTACACTCTACACTCTATACCCTACATTCTATACCATACTCTATACCCTACACTCTATACCCTAAACTCTACACCCTACACTCTATACCCTACACGCTACACTCTATACCCTACACTCTATACCCTACACTATATATTCTATACCCTACACTCTATACCTTACACGCTATACCCTACACTCTATACCCTACACTCTGTACCCTACACTCTATAGCCCAACACTCTATACCCTACATTCTATACCCTACACTCTGTACCCTACACTCTGTACCATACACTCTGTACCATACACTCTGTACCCTACACTCTATACCATACACTCTACACCCTACACTCTATACCATACACTCTACACTCTATACCCTACACTCTAATCCCTACACTCTATACCCTACACTCTACACTCTATTCCGTTCACTCTATACCCTACACTCTATACCCTGCACTCTACACGCTACACTCTATACCTTACACTCTATACTATACACTCTATACCCTACACTCTACACTCTCTACCCTACACTCTACACCCTACAATCTATACCCTACACTCTGCACGCTATACCCTACACTCTATAATCTACACTTTATACCCTACACTCTACACCCTACACTCTATACCCCACACTCTATACCATACACTCTATACCCTACACTCTACACTCTATACCCTACACTCTATACCCTACACTCTACACCCTACACTATATACCCTACACTCTACACTCTATACCTTACACTCTATACCCTACACTCTATACCCTAAACTCTACACCCTACACTCTATACTTTATACCCTACACTCTATACCCTACACTCTACACTCTATACCCTACACTCTATACCCTACACTATATACTCTATACCTTACACGCTTACCTAAGCTGCAGACACAGCCAGAATCCTCCAGTTTTCTGAGATTTCCCAGCCACTGCGGGGCTCATGCTATACGGACTTTTAAGCATACAGACTTGTATGAAGCATTTGGATTGTCCCATGTAGGACCTTGAGGGGGCCCACTGGTACCTCTTCTGACTATAATACTCCCCTGATGATGCTCCCCCATCGGAGTTGAAACGCGTAGGGAGAAGAGAGACATTTAGGGCTACACTGTGGTTGGCGGTTTCCCATAGCAGGGCTCACTTGGGGCCTGTCCTCGTTAGGACAGGAGCTCTTCTAAAGGGTCTACAGGGAAGACAGTGGCGGTGTATCTTTCCCTACCCTCGGCCCTTAGCAGTTTTGGAACCACCACCCTCATGGATTTTGAGGGATTATTTCCGTATGTCCGTCTGAATTGGTAAGACTGTTCCAATTTTTTATCTTGAGCACTGGTTCACTTGAGCACTTTTTGTTTTGTTTATGTATGTGTCTTATTAGGATCCGAGCTTTTACTTACATTTATTAAAAGTTATGTTTTAATTTAGTGGATATCCTCCATAGCTATTCCTACATTTTTCCCTGAGGATACAGACGAGGCGAGTTTCTGTATAGGCCTTAGCTATTCCTACACGCTATACCCTACACTCTATACCCTACACTCTACACCCTACACTCTATAGCCCAACACTCTATACCCTACACTCTATACCATACACTCTATACCATACACTCTACACCCTACACTCTACACTCTATACCCTACACTCTATACTATACACTCTATACCCTACACTCTACACTCTCTACCCTACAGTCTCTACCCTTCACTCTATACTCTATACCCTACATTCTATAACCTACACTCTATACCCTATACTCTACACTCTATACCCTACATTCTATACCCTACACTCTACACTCTATACCCTACACTCTATAATCTACACTCTATACCCTACACTCTATACCATACACTCTATACCCTACACTCTACTCTATACCCTACACCCTACACTCTATACCCTACACCACTCTACACCATACACTCTATACCCTACACTCTATACCCTACACTCTATACCCTACACTCTACACTCTATACCATACACTCTATACCCTACACTCTATACCCTACACTCTACACCCTACACTCTATACCTTACACTCTATACCTTAGACTTTATACCCTACACTCTATACCCTACACTCTATACCATACACTCTATACCATACACTCTATACCATACACTCTATACCATACACTCTATATAAATCCATAGAAATATGCATCCAAGGCCTCTCAGGGACCGGCAAATGCAGAAGCAACCCACTAGCGCGGGAACAGCAAGGCTTGGCCCGCGCACAAGTCCCACAGGACTGCACAAAAGCACGCACATCCCGCGACAAAGAAGGCCAGCAAAAGGACCTACCAACCAAATCTCTGGTACCAAAAATCCCAGGATGGCCAGCCAACACAGAACAATGAACCTCAGAAATCACTTTACTAGTCCATCTATCAGGAACAAACAGTTTCCCCACTGGACAGCGGTCAGGTTTATCAGCCTGAAATTCCTGAAGAACCCGTCGCAAATCAGGGGAGATGGCAGAAAGAATCACCCCTTCCTTCAGAATGCCGACCGGCTCATGGACCCCAGGAGAGTAAGGCAAAAAACTCCTAGAGAGTGCATCCACCTTAATGTTCTTAGAGCCCGGAAGATACGAGACCACAAAATCAAAACGGGAGAAAAACAAGGACCATCGAGCCTGTCTAGGATTCATCCGTTTGGCAGACTCGAGGTAAATCAGATTCTTATGATCGGTCAAGACCACAATACGGTGCTTGGCCCCCTCAAGCCAATGTTGCCACTCCTCAAATGCCCACTTCATAGCCAAAAACTCCCGATTGCCGACATCATAATTGCGTTCCGCAGGTGAAAACTTTCGAGAAAAGAAGACGCACGGTTTCATCAAGGAACCATCAGAATTAATCTGAGAAAAAACGGCCCCTGCCCCAATCTCAGACGCGTCAACCTCAACATGAAGTGGAAGAGAAACATCCGGCTGACGCAACACAGGGGCAGAAGTAAATCGGCGTTTAAGCTCCTGAAAGGCAAAAACAGCCGCAGAGGACCAATTTGTCACATCAGCGCCTTTCTTCGTCAAATCGGTCAGGGTTTTAACCACACTGGAGAAGTTGGCAATGAAACGGCGATAAAAATTAGCAAAGCCCAAAAATTTCTGAAAGCTCTTCACGGATGTGGGCTGAATCCAATCATGAATGGCCTGAACCTTAACCGGATCCATTTCTATAGATGAGGGAGAAAAAATGAAGCCCAAAAAAGAAACCTTCTGAACTCCAAAGAGGCACTTAGACCCCTTAACAAACAAAGCGTTATCACGAAGGATCTGAAATACCATCCTGACCTGTTTCACATGAGACTCACAATCATCGGAAAAAATCAAAATATCATCCAAATATACAATCATGAATTTATTAAGATAACTCCGAAAGATATCATGCATGAAGGACTGGAACACAGATGGAGCATTAGAGAGCCCGAATGGCATCACAAGATATTCAAAATGGCCTTCGGGCGTATTGAATGCAGTTTTCCATTCGTCACCCTGCTTAATACGAACAAGATTATATGCCCCACGAAGCTCAATCTTAGTGAACCAGCTAGCCCCCTTAATCCTAGCAAACAAATCAGAAAGCAAAGGCAAAGGGTATTGAAATTTGACCGTGATCATATTGAAGAGGCGATAATCAATACAGGGTCTCAAGGAGCCATCCTTCTTGGCAACCAAAAAAAAAAACCTGCTCCCAATGGTGAAGATGGTCGAATATGCCCTTTCTCCAAAGACTCCTTAATATAGCTCCGCATGGCGGTATGTTCTGGCACAGACAGGTTGAAAAGTCGGCCCTTAGGGAACTTACAACCTGAAATCAAGTCAATAGCACAATCACAGTCCCTATGCGGTGGAAGGGAACTGGACTTGGGCTCCTCGAATGCATCCTGGAAATCTGACAAAAACTCAGGAATTTCAGAAGAGGGGGAAGAGGAGATTGACATCAAAGGAACATAATTATGAACCCCCTGACAACCCCAACTAGTCACAGACATAGATTTCCAATCCAACACCGGATTATGTACCTGTAACCATGGAAAACCCAGCACAATATCATCATGTAAATTATGCAACACCAGAAAACGACAATCTTCCTGATGGGCTGGCGCCATGCACATAGTCAGCTGTGTCCAAAACTGAGGTTTATTTTTTGCCAACGGTGTAGCATCAATGCCCCTTAAAGGAATAGGGTTCTGCAAAGGCTGCAAGGGGAACCCACAACGTCTGGCAAATTCTAAGTCCATTAAGTTCAAAGCGGCGCCTGAATCCACAAATGCCATGACAGAAAATGACGATAGAGAGCAGATCAAGGTCACAGATAACAGAAGTTTAGGTTGTAAAGTACTGATGGTAACAGAACTAGCGATTCTCTTTGTACGCTTAGGGCAATCAGAAATAACATGAGCAGAATTGCCGCAGTAGAAACACAACCTATTCTGATGCCTGAATCCTTGTCGTTCAGCTCTAGACACAATCCTATCACACTGCATAGGCTGAGGACTCCGCTCGGAGGACAACGCCACAGTATGCACAACTCTCAAGCGCCGATCAATCTGAATGGCCAGAGACATAGAATCACTCAGACCAGCAGGCGTGGGGAACCCCACCATAACATCTTTGACGGATTCTGAAAGACCTTTTCTGAAAATTGCCGCCAAGGCATCCTCATTCCATTTAGTCAGCACAGACCATTTTCTAAATTTCTGGCAATACGATTCTGCCGCTTCTTGACCCTGACACAGGGCCAACAAGGTCTTCTGTTGTGAATTCCACTCTTGGGCTCCCTCCGGTGGTTGTAAGTGGCACTTTTGTGAGTTCTGCTCTTGGGCTCCCTCTTGTGGTTTCTAGTGGTATGGCTGCTCCTTGGAGTTAGCTGTCTTCAGCTGCTTCCACATGATCGTCGTTTCTGCTCGGCTATTTAAGCCTGGCTTTTCCTTCAGCTTGTGCCACTTGTAAATGGTTTCTGGTTGGATTCACATCTCTTTGGATTTCCCTGTTGTCCTGACCAGTTCAGCTAAGCTAAGTTCTTGCTTGCTCTTTTCTGTCCACAGATTGTGGACTTATCCGTTGTGTTTTCTATGTTTGTCCAGCTTATCAGTATGAATTAATTCTGTCTTGCTGGAAGCTCTGGGAAGCAGATTTGCCCTCCACACCTTTAGTTAGGTGTGGAGTTTTTAGTAAACTCTGCGTGGATTTTTGTAGTGTTTTATACTGACCGCACAGTATTCCATCCTGTCCTATCTATCTAGCTAGACTGGCCTCCTGTGCTCATTCTGGTTTCATTCTGTGTATGTCTTTTCCCTCTCCACTCAGTCATTATTTGTGGGGGGCTAATCTATCCTTTGGGGATTTTCTCTGAGGCAAGATAGTTTTCCTGCTTCTATCTTTAGGGGTAGTTAGCTCTTAGGCTGTGTCGAGATGTCTAGGGAGTGACAGGTACATCCCACGGCTACTTCTAGTGTGGTGTTGAGCTTAGGGACTGCGGTCAGTACAGATACCATTTCCTTCAGAGCTCGTTCCATGTTGCTCCTAAACCACCGCATCATAACAGTACAAGTGGCCAAAAATGAATTAAATGCATCTCAAAAGAAGGAAAAAAAAAGTTCAGAACCATTTTTTTTTCTGTGCTCTGTTCTGTCTTTTTTTTCCTCTTGATATCTGGGTGGTGCAGGATATATGCTCTGGCATGAAGGTTCAGGGTTTGTTTTCTCGTGTGGATCAACTTGCTGCAAGAGTCCAGAGTATCCAAGATTATGTTCTCCAGACTCCGGCTCTAGAGCCTAGAATTCCTACTCCTGATTTGTTTTTTGGGGACAGATCCAAGTTTTTGAACTTTAAAAATAGCTGCAAATTGTTTTTTGCTTTGAAACCTCGTTCTTCTGGTGATCCCATTCAGCAAGTAAAAATCATCATATCCTTGCTGCGTGGTGATCCTCAAGACTGGGCTTTTGCTCTTGAAACAGGGGATCCGGCATTATTGAATGTAGATGCATTTTTTCAAGCGCTAGAGCATGCTGAGAAAACACTGTTGGCCCTGTGTCAGGGTCAAGAAGCGGCAGTTATACTACCAGAAATTTAGAAAATGGTCTGTGCTCACTAAATGGAATGAAGAGGCTCTGGCTGCTATTTTCAGAAAAGGTCTTTCTGAAACCCTTAAAGATGTTATGGTGGGCTTTCCTACGCCTACCGGTTTGAGCGAATCTATGTCTCTAGCCATTCAGATTGATCGGCGTCTGCGCGAGCGCAAAGCTGTGCACCATATGGCAGTATCCTCTGAGCAAAGTCCTGAACCTATGCAATGTGATAGGATTTTGACTAGAATAGAACGGCAGGAATTCAGACGTCAGAATAGGCTGTGTTTTGACTGTGGTGATTCGGCTCATGTTATCTCTGATTGCCCTAAGCATACTAAGAGAGTCGCTAGGTCTGTTACCATTAGTAGAATACAGCCTAAATTTCTCTTATCTGTGACCCTGATTTGCTCATTGTCGTCCTTTTCTGTCATGGCATTTGTGGATTCAGGCGCTGCCCTGAACTTAATGGACTTAGAATTCGCCAGGCGCTGTGGTTTTTCCTTGCAGCCTTTGCAGAGCTCTATTCCTTTGAGGGGCATTGATGCTACACCCTTGGCCAAGGATAAACCTCAGTACTGGACACAGATGACTATGTACATGGCTCCTGCACATCAGGAAGATTGCCGTTTTCTGGTGTTGCATAACCTGCATGATGTTGTTGTACTGGGATTTCCATGGTTACAGGAACATAATCCGGTGCTGGATTGGAAACTATGTCGGTGACTAGTTGGGGTTGTCGAGGAGTACATAGTGACGTTCCTTTGATGTCAATTTCCTCTTCCCCCTCTTCTGAGGTCCCTGAGTTTTTGTCGGATTTCCAGGATGTATTTGATGAGCCCAAGTCCATTTCCCTCCCTCCACATAGGGACTGTGATTGTGCGATTAACTTGATTCCTGGTTGTAAGTTCCCTAAGGGCCGACTTTTCAATCTGTCTGTGCCAGAGCATGCCGCCATGCGGAGTTATGTTAAGGAATCTTTGGAGAAAGGGCATATTTGGCCCTCTTCGTCACCATTGGGAGCGGGTTTCTTTTTTGTTGCTAAGAAGGATGGCTCCTTGAGACCCTGTATTGATTATCATCTGCTTAATAAGATCACGGTCAAATTCCAATACCCCTTGCCTTTGCTTACTGATTTGTTTGCTCAGATTAAGGGGGCTAGTTGGTTTACTAAAATTGACCTCCGAGTGGCATATAATCTTGTTCGTATTAAACAGGGTGACGAATGGAAAACTGCATTTAATACGCCCGAAGGCCATTTTGAATACCTTGTGATGCCATTTGGGCTCTCTAATGCCCCATCTGTGTTCCAGTCTTTCATGCATGATATTTTCCGCAATTATCTTGATAAATTCATGGTCGTATATTTGGATGATATTTTGATTTTTTCCGATGATTGGGAGTCTCATGTGAAGCAGGTCAGGATGGTGTTCCAGATCCTTTGTGATAATGCTTTATTTGTGAAGGGGTCTAAGTGCCTATTCGGAGTTCAGAAGGTCTCTTTTTTGGGTTTTATTTTTTCTCCCTCGTCTATAGAAATGGATCCTGTTAAGGTCCAGGCTATTCATGACTGGATCCAACCCACAAAAATAAAAAAAAATGCGTTAAACCGCACCTTACAACCATACGGCCTTAATAGGCTTAGTGGCGCACGTCATTGCCAGGGGGTCAGCCCAGCTACAAAGTCCAATCCATAACAAAGAAGAAGACAGCGCCACACCGGTCAGTGAAAAATGACTTACAGATTTAATCTGCCATCTGCGGCGACGTTTCGGTACAATGACTTGATAAAGGTCATTGTACCGAAACGTCGCCGCAGATGGCAGATTAAATCTGTAAGTCATTTTTCACTGACCGGTGTGGCGCTGTCTTCTTCGTTATGGATTGGATCCAACCCACATCTGTGAAGGGTCTTCAAAAATTTGGGGGCTTTGCTAATTTCTATCGCCGTTTCATTGCCAACTTTTCCAGTGTGGTTAAGCCCCTTCTGATTTGACGAAGAAAGGCGCTGATGTGACGAATTGGTCCTCTGAGGCTGTTGAGGCCTTTCAGGAGCTTAAGCGCCGATTTACTTCTGCCCCTGTGTTGCGTCAACCCGATGTTTCTCTTCCTTTTCAGGTTGAGGTCGACGCTTCTGAGATTGGGCCAGGGGCCGTTTTTTCTCAGAGGGAGTCTGATGGTTCTTTGATGAAACCATGTGCTTTTTTTTCAGAAAGTTTTCACCTGCGGAATGCAATTATGATGTCGGCAATCGGGAGTTGTTGGCTATGAAGTGGGCGTTTGAGGAGTGGCGACATTGGCTTGAGGGAGCTAAACACCGTGTTGTGGTCCTGACCGATCATAAGAATCTGATTTACCTCGAGTCGGCCAAGCGGCTGAATCCTAGACAGGCTCGATGGTCCCTGTTTTTCTCCCATTTTGATTTTGCCGTCTCGTATCTTCCGGGATCTAAGAATGTTAAGGCTGATGCCCTCTCTAGGAGTTTTTTGCCTGATTCTCCTGGAGTCCTTGAGCCGGTTGGCATTCTTGAGGAGGGGGTGATTCTTTCTGCCATCTCCCCTGATTTGCGGCGGGTGCTTCAGGAATTTCAGGCTGATAAACCTGATCGCTGTCCAGTGGGGAAGCTGTTTGTTCCTGATAGATGGACAAGTAAGGTAATTTCTGAGGTTCATTGTTCAGTGTTGGCTGGTCATCCTGGGATTTTTCGTACCAGAGATTTGGTTGCTAGGTCCTTTTGTTGGCCTTGTCGCGCGATGTGCGTGCTTTTGTGCAGTCCTGTGGGACTTGCGCCTGGGCCAAGCCTTGCTGTTCCCGTGCTAGTGGGTTGCTTTTGCCTTTGCCGGTCCCTGAGAGGCCCTGGATGCATATTTCCATGGATTTTATTTCGGATCTTCCTGTTTCTCAGAAGATGTCTGTTATCTGGGTTGCTTGTGACCGGTTCTCTAAAATGGTCCATCTGGTACCTCTGCCTAAGTTGCCTTCCTCCTCAGATCTGGTTCCATTGTTTTTTCAGCATGTGGTTCGTTTGCATGGCATTCCGGAGAATATTGTGTCTGACAGAGGTTCTCAGTTTGTCTCTAGGTTTTGGCGGGCCTTTTGTGCTAGGATGGGCATTGATTTGTCTTTTTTTTCGGCGTTTCATCCTCAGACTAATGGCCAAACTGAGCGAACTAATCAGACCTTGGAGACCTATTTGAGATGCTTTGTGTCTGCTGATCAGGATGATTGGGTGTCTTTCTTGCCGTTGGCCGAGTTTGCCCTTAATAATAGGGCTAGTTCGGCTACTTTGGTTTCACCTTTCTTTTGTAATTTTGGTTTTCATCCTCGTTTTTCTTTGGGGCAGGTTGAGCCTTCTGATTGTCCTGGTGTTGATTCTGTGGTGGACAGGCTGCAGCAGATTTGGACTCATGTGGTGGACAATTTGACGTTGTCTCAGGAAAGGGTTCAATGTTTTGCTAACAGCCGTCGGTGTGTTGGTCCCCGGCTTCGTGTGGGGGATTTGGTTTGGTTGTCCGGTGTCTTTTCGTTTGGCTCTTCCTGCCTCTTTTTCCATTCATGTTTTCCATAGATCTTTGTTGCGGAGATATGTGGTGCCCGTTGTTCCCTCGGTTGACCCTCCTGCCCCGGCGTTGGTTGAGGGAGAGTTGGAATATGAGGTTGAGAAGATTTTGGATTCTCGTTTTTCGAGGCGGAGGCTTCAGTATCTTGTCAAGTGGAAGGGTTATGGCCAGGAGGATAATTCTTGGGTTGTTGCCTCTGATGTCCATGCCACCGATTTGGTTCGTGCTTTTCACTTGGCTCATCCTGATCGGCCTGGGGGCTCTGGTGAGGGTTCGGTGACCCCTCCTCAAGGGGGATGTACTGTTGTGAATTCCGCTCTTGGGCTCCCTCTGGTGGTTCTAAGTGGCACTTTTGTGAGTTCTGCTCTTGGGCTCCCTCTTGTGGTTTCTAGTGGTATGGCTGCTCCTTGGAGTTAGCTGTCTTCAGCTGCTTCCACCTGATCGTCGTTTCTGCTCAGCTATTTAAGCCTGGCTTTTCCTTCATCTTGTGCCACTTGTAAATGGTTTCTGGTTGGATTCACATCTCTTTGGATTTCCCTGTTATCCTGACCAGTTCAGCTAAGCTAAGCTCTTGCTTGCTCTTTTCTGTCCACAGATTATGGACTTATCCATTCTGTGTTTTCTATGTTTGTCCAGCTTATCAGTATGAATTAATTCTGTCTTGCTGGAAGCCCTGGGAAGCAGATTTGCCCTCCACACCTTTAGTCAGGTGTGGAGTTTTTAGTAAACTCTGCGTGGATTTTTGTAGTGTTTTATACTGACCGCACAGTATTCCATCCTGTCCTATCTATCTAGCTAGACTGGCCTCCTGTGCTCATTCTGGTTTCATTCTGTGTATGTCTTTTCCCTCTCCACTCACAGTCATTATTTGTGGGGGGCTAATCTATCCTTTGGGGATTTTCTCTGAGGCAAGATAGTTTTCCTGCTTCTATCTTTAGGGGTAGTTAGCTCTTAGGCTGTGTCGAGATGTCTAGGGAGTGACAGGTACATCCCACGGCTACTTCTAGTGTGGTGTTGAGCTTAAGGACTGCGGTCAGTACAGATACCACTTCCTTCAGAGCTCGTTCCATGTTGCTCCTAAACCACCGCATCATAACAGTCTTCTCTGCATGTTCCACTGAATTAGGTTCATCATACAATAACCCTAGCGCCTGAAAAAAGGTATCTAAATTAAGCAAAGCCGGATTCCCAGATTCCAGGGAAAAAGCCCAATCCTGAGGATCACCACGCAGCAGGGAAATACCAATTTTAATCTGCTGAATGGGATCACCAGAAGAACGGGGTTTCAGAGCAAAAAACAGTTTACAGTTATTTTTAAAGCTCAAAAATTTGGACCTGTCCCCAAAAAACAAATCAGGAGTAGGAATTCTAGGCTCCAAAACCGGAGTCTGAATTATATAATCGGAAATACCCTGTACTTTAGCAGCAAGTTGGTCCACACGAGATGCCAATCCCTGAATATCCATGCCAGTGCCAAACTCCTGAACCACCCAGAAGGAAAGAGGGAAAAAAAGACAAAACAGACTACAAAAAAAAAATGGCTCAGCACTTTTCTTCCCTTCTTCTGAGATGCGTTTAACTCATTGTGGGCCAGTTGTACTGTTATGCTCTGGTGGCCTAGGAGCAGCATGAGACGTACTCTGGAGAAGGTGGTACCTGTACTATACGCAGACCCTGAACTTAACAACACAACTAGATGTAGCCGTGGGATGTACCTAACACTCCCTAGACACCTCGACACAGCCGGAGGACTAAATACCCCTAAAGATAGAAACGGGAAAACTATCTTGCCTCAGAGAAAATCCCCAAAGGATAGACAGCCCCCCACATATATTGACTGTGAGAGGAGAGGGAAATGACATACGGAGACTGAAATCAGAATTTAGCACAGGAGGCCGATCTAGCTAAAAAGACAGAATAGAACATGAACATGCGTTCAGTATTAAAACACTAGAAAATATCCACCACAGAAAATACAAAAACTCCACATCTGACTAAAGACATGGAGGGTATATCTGCATCTCCAGAGATTCCAGTATGACTGAAAGAATCCTTACACAGACAGAGCTGGACAAAACAAAACATGGAAATGCTCAGAACTATTAAGCTCACAGCATGTGGACTGCAAAAACAAAGCCAGAACTTATCTTTGTTGAAATGAACAGCAAAACAGGATAGACCAGGCAGGGATGTGAATCCTCCAAGAAACAATGGACAACTGGCACTGACTAAAGAATCAAGCCAAGTTAAATAGCCCAGACCAAATTGCAAAAAGTGAACACACCTGATAAATGCTGCGATCCAAAGGCAGCAGCACTACCACTCATAACCACCGGAGGGAGCCCAAGAGCAGAATTCACAACACTCACCCAACCCTGGGCCTCCCTCCACCAGCATTCTTTACTCTCCTCCAGCTGCATATAGAAACCCTGCTAATCTTATTAACATTCAGTGCATGCCTTCCCCTATCGCTTTCCACTGAGCGCTCGGGAATGCACAGTCTGTGTGTAACAAACTAACTTACATTCACGATCTTTTCCTCTCTAATTCCCATAACCTTCTGGCTATTACAGAAACCTGGATCCAGCACTCAGACACCACCGCCGCTGCCGCTCTCTCGTTTGGTGGGCTGAAATTTTCACATACCGCCAGACCTGAAAACAGACAAGGTGGAGGTGTTGGTTTGCTCCTTTCATTACAATGTGCTTTCCAGGTCATCCTCCCGATTCCCCCACTTACATTTCCTTCCTTTGAAGACTCTTTAAGCCCTTCTCCTTGCGAGTGGCGGTTGTTTATCGCCCTCCAGGCTCCTCCCACCTGTTTCTAGACCACTTTGCCACCTGGCTTACTCACTTTCTATCCTGTGACATCCCCGCCCTCATCATGGGAGACTTTAACATCCCCATCAATGATCTCCTCTCCCAATCTGCCTCTCATCTTCTTTCTCTAACTTCTTCATTCGGCCTCTCACAGTTTACTAATTCTCCTACGCATGAGGACGGGAATACTCTGGACCTGGTTTTCTCCTGTCCCGGTTCACTGCACGACTTTATCAACTCCCCTCTCCCGCTCTCGGACCATAGCCTTCTTTCCTTCTCTGTCAAGAATTGTCTCCCCACCAGGGATACCCCCACATACCACACTTATCGGAATACACGTACCATTAATACCCAGCAGCTTATGGACAATCTCCACACATCTTTAGCCCCCATTTCCTCCCTCTCCTGTCCAGACTTAGCAGTCACACTTCAGTAATACACTGAAGAATGCCCTAGATGAAGCAGCACCTTCTACACGCAGAAAGACCCGACACAGACAACGGCAGCCCTGGCACACTACGCAAACACACTTTCTTCAGCGTTGCTCAAGGTGTGCAGAGCGGAAGTGGAGAAAATCTTTCTTAGCAGAAGACTTCATCCACTATAAGTTCATGCTCAAAACCTATAACGCTGCCGTTTATCTTGCCAAACAATCCTACTTCAACATCCTCATCACCTCACTATCCAACAACCCAAAACGACTTTTTGGAAACCTTAAACTCCCTCCTGAAACCTAAAGTACAGGCACCCATCACTAATCTCAATGGTGAGGATCTGGCCACTTATTTCCTAGAAAAAAATCAACCACATCCATCAGGATATCTCAGCCCAATCTCCTCAGTGCCTGGATCCCCTTCCCTGCCGCACCTCAAGCTCACTAGACATCTTTGAGCCTATTTCAGAAGAAGTTTCCAAGCTCCTCACTTATGCTCGGCCTACAATCTGCAACAGTGACCCCATTCCTTCACATCTCCTGCAGTCTCTCTCACCAGTGGTCACCACTCACCTGACTAAAATATTTAACCTTTCTCTTTCTTCAGGTATCTTTCCCTCCTCATTTAAACATGCCATCATAACCCCTTTACTTAAAAAGCTATCCCTGGACCAGAACTGCACTGCTAACTACAGACCTGTCTCTAACCTTTCCTTCATCTCTAAACTCCTGGAATGCTTGGTCCATTCCTGTCTAATTCACTATCTCTTGGATAACTCTCTTCTCGACCCCTTACAATCTGGTTTCCGCTCTTTACACTCCACTGAAACTGCCCTCACTAAAGTCTCTCATGATCTAATAACAGCTAAATCCAAAGGTCATTGCTCTCTGCTGATTCTCCTGGATCCCTCTGCCACATTTGACACTGTGGATCACCAGCTCCTTCTCACTATGCTCTGCTCCATAGGCCTCAAGGACACAGCCCTCTCCTGGTTCTCCTCCTACCTCTCTGACCGCTACTTCACTGTATCTTTTGCCAGCTCCTCTTCCTCTCCTCGTCCCCTTACTATCGGGGTTCCGCAGGGCTCAGTCTTGGGCCCCCTCCTCTTCTCTGTATACACTACCCCTACTGGACAATCAGCAGATTTGGGTTCCATTATTATCTCTATGCTGACGACACCCAATTATACACTTCTTCCCCTGACATCACCCCTACTCTAATACAAAATACCAAGGATTATCTGTCTCTAACATCATGTCCTCCCTCTATATGAAACTAAATCTCTCCAAAACTGAACTACTTGTGTTTCTCCCCTCTACTAGCCTCACTCTACCTAACATCGAAATTACCCTTCAGGGTTCAACCATAACTCCCAAGCAGCATGCCCGCTGTCTTGGGGTCATATTCGACACCGAACTTTCCTTTACTCCCTATATCCGATCACTCACTTGCTCTTGTCACCTGCATCTTAAAAACATCTCCAGAATCCAACCTTTCTCACCTTTGAAACTGCTAAGACTCTTACTGTCGCTCTTATTCATTCCCGTCTGGACTGCTGCAACTCTCTTCTGATTGGCCTCCCTCTTACCAAACTTTCCCCTCTCCAATCCATCTTGAATGCAGCAGCCAGAGTCATACAGTATTTCTGTCCAGCCGCTTCACCGATGCCTCCATCTTGTGCCAGTCATTACACTGGCTACCCATTCGCTACCGGGTGCAGTATAAACTCATCTCTTTCACCCACAAAGCTCTCCACAGTTCTGCACCGCCTTATATCTCCTCACTCATCTCTGTATGTCGCCCTACACGTGCCCTCCGTTATACAAATAACCTAAGAATAACATCCCCCGTAATCCGAACCTCACACCTCCGTCTCCAAGACTTCTTTCGTGCTGCGCCAGCTCTCTGGAATGCACTTCCCCAGATGATCAGACTGATACCTAGCCCTGACCTATTCAAGCGCGTATTGAAAACCCATCTCTTCAAACAAGCCTACCACATCAACTACTCAGTAAACTAACTTTGCCCTGTTCCTTCCTTCCAAATATTATTCTGAATCTGCACCCTACTATTCATCTGTCTCCACACCCTCCATGCACATGATAACAGCACTTGATACTTGACTATTGCACTTAAACACACGGGCTGATGACAGGATCATGCAGCTTTATATGAAAATCCCTATTTATTATAATTGCCTGACCTGAAATAACAAGCACTTTTCACCTATTGTGTCCCCCCATTTCTTTGTAGATTGTAAGCTGGGGAGCAGGGATCTCACTCCTAATGTCACTGTTTAACTGTCCTACCTTGTATTGAATTTATTGTCTGTACATGTCCCCGCTTAATTGTAAAGTGCTGTGGTATATGTTGGCGCTATATAAATAAAAAAATATTAAAATTATCTGTAACTGTGCTGTGATCTCTTATATGCTCTGTAGGACTGGTATCTACCACTGATCATATGGCAGTAATATCAATATTTTTCTTTATATAGAGATTATTTTCAGCAACAGCTCGGTCATCTGCTGAGGTTCTCCTCCACTATTAGGGTGCATCAGCTAGGTATAGTCAAGGTTACCTGGTTAGGGGCCCACTCAGAAGATTCCCTTCCCTGAAGCAAAAGCCTAGCTATGCCTCTGATAATGCAAAGTGTTCTCCCCTTTCATCATCTATACAAAATTTGGCTAGTAATTGACCACTTCAGCAGAAAATTTGCTGAGGCATACAACCCCAAAAGGGACATCTGTATAGATGATTCTGTAATTCATTTCAAAGGGAGACTACAGTTCTGACAATAATTGATATGCAGGCAATATGGGGACCTTCCTTTAGTTTCAGAAGGTTTTTATTAAGGATCTAATGTTTGGCAGTAAGGACAACGAGGGTCCCAGTACTTCTGAAATGGATGGTACCCGTATCATAACAGGTCAATATTTTCCTGATGAGGTTCCCCAAATTGTGAGGAAGGGGAGAACACAGAGTATGCTGCAAAACTGGAATACGAAAGGACACAATTTACCGTTATGACACCTGCCCTGAGAAACCTGGCCTTTGCATTAAAGATTGATTCAAACTGTAGCACAACACCCTTTTTATAGCCTAATGTACTCCACACAAGTTACACATACATCATATGCAAATTGCCTCTTCAGAGAAAAATAGGACATGAACTTTATAGCGCCACCTGTTGGAAGTAGCGATCCTATAAGTCACAATCAACCCTTTAACGAGTCTTGTAATATGACTAAGGATAAAAGCCAAAACAGTATCTTAATTTGCAGACATGGTGTTTCGGGCTGTTGGCCCTTGTCAGTGCAAAGCATGAGAACTGATTTGGCTAGGTGAGAGGCTCTGGACTGAGGTCTATGGGGTAAGGTTTCTCCTTGTGGAGAGTGACATACCATCTCTGGCTTGTCAAGGTAAGGAGGCTTATTCACCATGCAATGCTTCTCTGGGAAATGTAATATGCAAATTGTCTCTTCAGGGAAAAAGAGGACTTGAACTCTATAGCGCCACCTGTTGGAAGTAGCGATCCTACAAGTCACAATCAACCCTTTAATGAGTCTTGTAATATGACTTAGGATAAAAGCCAAATCAGTATCTTAATTTGCAGATACAGTGTTTTGGGCTGTTGGCCCTCGTCAGTGTAAAGCATGAGAACTGATTTGGCTAGGTGAGAGGCTCTGGACAGAGGTCTATGGGGTAAGGTTTCTCCTTATGGAGAGTGACATACCATCTCTGGCTTGTGAAGATAAGGAGGCTTATTCGCCGTGAAATGCTCCTCTGGGAAATGTAATATGCAAATTGCCTCTTCAGAGAAAAAGAGGACTTGAACCTGACATTACAGAGGTGACATCAACCCCACTTACAGGGCAAGAGGGAAGAGCCGGGCAAAGCGCCAGAAAAGGCGCATCTAATAGATGTGCCTTTTCTGGGCAACTGTGGGCTGCTGTTTTTAGGCTGGGGGGACCTATATCAATGGCCCCTTACCAGCCTCAGAATACCAGAATACCAGCCCCCAGCTGTGACCTTTAGCAAGGCTGGTTGTCAAAAATGGGGGGACCCCACGCTGCTTTTTTAAAATTATTTAAATAATTAAAAAAAACAGCTTGGGGACCCCTCTATTCTTGATAACCAACCTTACAGAAGCTGACAGCTGTGAGTGTTGTTTGGTTGGTTCAAGAAAATAGGGGGGAAAATATGCCGGGTTTTTCATTAATTTATTTTGTTAGATCGCAGACGGCAGCTGTGGAATACCCCAATCATCCGCTCCTGATGTCACGGTTATTAGCGGCAGCAGGTGTCAGATGATGGGTGTAAGAGTCCCAAAAGCCTCCACCTGCTGTCATCGTTCGGACTTTAAGATAACTCATCATTCTCCTCTGCTCGTGCCGATCGTCGGCAGAGCAGGGGAGAATGATGAGAGCCATCTTCAGCATCCGCTGCCAGCTGGGGAACAGCACTTACTGTAGCGCTTCTTCCTGGCCATCAGTGGGGTACTGCTGCGGCACACGGGTGGTACACAGTTGCCACAAATGTGCCACACATATTACACACGGACATCTCCGGTACTGATTTTCCGTTACTGGAAATATCAGGATGCGTGAAACCAGCCTTAAGGAAATAAAAATTAAATATTTGAAAATTACAAAATTTTCATTTTTTTTGTAAAATTTTCAATATTTTCAAAAATAAATGCAAGTCATATTAACCTAAATTTACAACTAAAACAAAGTTCAATGTCTCAGAATCATCTGAGTAAGTTGTAGAATTCCAAAGTTATTACACCATAAAGTGATACAGGTCAGAAAAAAAAATGTGGGCTGTTCATAAAGGTGAAAAGATGATTTGGCGTGAATGGGGTTAATATATATATATATATTTTAAAGAGAGGGTCCAATACTGGTGTCCTTTGGTATCCCAGTGTTAAATGTGATCCAGAGTGGGTTTTTTTTTAAACAAACTAAGAGTTTTCCATAGAATTAAGATCTCGCTTTGCAATATTTCAAGTTTCCAATGGTGGCTTCCAAAAGAATTATTATTACTTATGTGAGCTCACTGTACCTTATTAGGCCTGGATGACAGTGTCGGCAATGTATTATATAGAAGATTATAAATGAAAACCATATCCCAAATGTTAACATAGCTTTACTCCTTATTACTGATGAGCGAACATGCTCGCCACTATTCGTTACTTGCCCGAGTATCACTGTACTCGGTGAGCACCGAGCATTTCTGGGATTACTTGGCGGGAACTCAAGTCTCCACCCTGCATTTTTGCCGGTCTTTAGAGACCCAATCAACATGCAGGAAATGTTTGCCAGGCACTGTAATGACGCAGCCATCTTTGTTGTGGTCTTGCATTGATTGGCTGGCCGCACAGCATCATTAGGGGTATGAGAGACCGGCGCATTCAGCTCCGGAATCAGACAGTGTAGGGAGAACTGCTGCTGACATAGGATCAGTTTTGGGTATTTCTTAGTCAGTGTGAGGTCTACCATCCTAAACTACTCAAATCCAGCTAAACCAACAGTCCTTCTAAGGACTAATTGCGGAGTATATAGGATGCAGTGTTAGGTAGGTAGGGGAGTGCACGTTGCTCTATACATATCAGTGCAAGGCTTGCAGGCTCTGTATGTGTGTGTATATAGATATCATTGCATACATCAAGAGGGTCCATTCCATTACTGTCTGCTGCTACCTATAGCATATATTGACCGTGTATACCTAGCCCCAGGTATAATTGGCTAGAAAAAATTTTTTGCCTGGTTAATAGAGATTATTTTATTGCAAAGCAATCCAGAGCCCTTTTTTTCTACATTTACCTTTTGACACTGCACAATACAGCCAGATCCTTTTCCTAGCACAGCGTGAACATCCAGCAATTTTAAAGGGATCGCAAAAATCAATAAGGGGTGCGCAGAAAAATCTTTCTTTTTTGTGGTACGGTAGAGTAGAACTTTTTTATGTGTCTTCTTGACACCATTTTGCTGAACCCCCCAAAAAATACATACAGGCCACATATTTTACAGTGTGCTATATCTGGGACACACCCCATACATCCCCCATATAAAAATTTGGGCATTTTAGGCCTAAATTCCATTTTTTTTGCTGTCTGTTACTCTAGTTATATACAGCAATATTTTGCAGACACCAAAAAAATACAGGCCACATATTTGGCAGTGTGGTCATTCCGTGACAGGCCTCATATCTGCGTGCTCCAAGTTTGGGCATTTTAGGCTGTTATTGCAGTTTTTTCCTGTCTGTTACTCTACTTACAGACAGCACTATTTTGCATTTAAAAAATAAAAAATACAGACCACATATTTGGCAGTGTGGTATTTCTGTGACAGGCTTCATATATCTGCGTGCTCCAAGTTTGGGCATTTTAGGCCGGTATTCCAGTGTTTTCCTGCCTGTTTTTCTAGATATACAGCACTATTTTGCATTTAAAAAAATAAATAATACAGGCCACATATTTGGCAGTGTGGTATCTCCGTGACAGGCCTCATCTATCTGTGCTAAAAATTTGGCCATTTTAGGCCTATATATTCTAGTGTTTTTGCTCTCTGTTACCCTACTCATTGACACCAATTTGATAACAAAAAAACATTTTTAACTACAGTCCAGATAGTTTAAAGCAGAGGTCTCAAACTGCATTCCACAAGGCCTGCAAAAAGGTCATGTTTTCAGGATTTACTTGTACTGCACAGGTGATAATTTAATCACCTACACACATAATGATTACAGCACCTTGTGCAATGCTAAGGAAATCTTGAAAACACGTATGGTTTGCAGCCCTCGAGGAATGCAGTTTGAGACCCCTGGTTTAAAGTGTGGTTTTCCCGCACACGTATCACATACAAGTTCGCTCCCAATTCAGCCATTTGTAGTGAACGTGTAAAATATTCTAGTCCATTAACAATAGGAAAGGCGCGTGGCAAGGGACGGGGAAGTGGACGTGATGGTGTTGGTGCATGCCGTGGGCAAGCTGAAACTGGGGCACAAAAAACACCCACATCTTCTAGCTGGACCTTAGTGTCTGAAGTCCTAGGGGACCGCAGCAAGACAGCACCATTGAAGCCAGAGCAGTGTGAAAAGGTTGTTGGTTGGATAGCGGAAAATACTTCCAGTTACTTGGCCACAACCACGAACACCCTGTATTCCTCACAGTCAAGTCTGAGTAGCTGTGAATCTGGATCGCATATTAGTCACCCTGATCCTTCTTCCTCCCACCATGCTGAGTGCCCTGAGACAACTGATCCCACAGTTGGACACTCCGAAGAGCTGTTCACTTTTCCATTTATTGATACGGCCCTCTCGCCCGATCCACTTGAAGCGGGGCAAGATGAGATTCCATGTAGTGATGACCAAATATTTGAGCAGCCACAGTCACAAGAGGTGGACAATGATGAGACACAATTGCCCGAAAGTCGATGACGCCATAATTAGGGTCACTATCCGGCTTCTCTGCATTTTGAAAAGCTCTCTGCTCACAATGAAAGAGGATGCATTCCAGGCAGAGCAGGAGGACATGGAGTAAGGATCCATAATACAGGGTGATTACACACAGCTCAGCCTCATGTCATCCCAACGTGGATTGTTTGACAATGAGGAAGAGGAGGATGAGGAAGAAGAACAGGAGATACTTTCATGCGCTGTAGACAGTACTACAAGTACAACTGTCATACCATCTGTTCAGCGTGGATGGCATGTGGACAGGGAGGCAGAGGAGGAGGACACCTTGATCAGTCGTCCTGTTGGTGAGGACACGGAAGGTTTGCCTGTTACCAGTCTGGCACGCATGGCTGACTATGTCCCATGACCCTCGTATTGTAAAAGTTTTGGGTGACAGCCATTACTGGGTAGTGACACTTTTAGACCCACGCTACAAGGAGAAGTTTCAATCTCTTCTTCCAGAGGCAGACATGTGTACTAAAATGCTACATTACCAGAGGGCCATTGTTAACAGAGATTGTTAGATACATAATCATGCAGAGTTACCCAAAGAAATAATGCAAACAGAATCATAGGGTAACTCAATGCATGTATATCCAGACATAAAGTCAGGAAACCAACTGCCAACCATATGGTAAACACAAACACCGCACTAGCAGCCTAAATTTCCATAAAAATAGCTTTATTAATACAAAAATACATATTTAAAAGCTGAGAAACAGGTCATTGGACAACAGGGAAACACAAGACACGCACTACATGCCGGTACATATGCCCACAGGCTCAGAGCAGCATGGCTGCGGTGGCATTACTATAATGTATTAGGTATAAATCGTACATTGTGGGGCCCAT